>NC_089873.1:145805000-146105000 GCF_040182565.1 Anser cygnoides | reverse complement strand
CATGCAAAAATTTTAAATAAAAGCACCCTTAGCACTAACCAAAGAAGAAAGGAGCAGAGGTGGTGGTGAGAAGGAAAAAAAGTTTACAGACAGATTGGCTTTTTCTTTTTCTGCTTCTCTTTATCCTTCGCTTCACGTTCCCGTTTGGCAAGGCGTCGCTTAAATTCATCTGGCATTTTCTCATAACAATGTTTGCAGACAGGTTTTAGATCAATTTCGACAAACTTATCCCTTTAGAGTTAAACAGAAAAAATAAAGGGACAGAAAAGGAGGAGAGTTAAGAAGACTTAACTGAAGGAAGAACTGAACAGACAGCTGAAAAAGATGTAGATTAGTAAATAGAGCAAGAGGAAGAAACAGGCGCAATTTTCTCAGTGCTGATTGTATGGTTTTTGTACCGTAACAGTTAAACTACAGCAACATTTCCACTGTAAAGATAACCACCGATCCATTTTGAAGGCATCACACCTATCAATAAACTTACTTGAGTGTTAACTTAGTGTTGCAGGTTGAACAAGCGAAACAGTTCACACACCATGCCTTATTCAGAGCAGACACAACTAGAGCAAGCGAAAAAAAAAAGGAAATCATTAGCATTACAAAAAATATACATATAAAGAAAAAGCTGTAATGTTCACGAGACATGAAGAACAATCATTTGATTCTTATATCAAGTATTGAGGACCATAACAATAACATGGCAAGACTAGGAAGGCACATAGGCACATGTGAATGCTGTGCAGTGGGACCATGAAGTGTTGATAAAGCTGTCTCTGAGGGTACATACAATGCTATGGTCACCAGCAAGACCATTTTAACAAATTTCTGACTCGCGTTGCTTGCTTCTACCTCATCTCATAGCATGCTGACCTCAGGCAACTGTTTTATGAGGCCATGTTTCAAACATGACCAGGAGACTTTTTCAGCTGAAAAGCAATCCAGCAAAAGGGTGTTTATGTTTTTATTCTGTTTCATTCCCCAGACCCTGCTCAGACCGCAGTGCCATCAACTATAGCACTTGCCTGGTTGAAGAAACTAACTTGAAGCTAGGAATCAGGACACTGCTGGTAAATCAGAGGTACCAAAGTGAAAAAAAGTTATGGACTAACGAGATAAATCACTTTATCATGATAAACATGAATATATTTTTACTCTTTGTTTTGGAGAGAAAGCTTTTTCTCTTTGTTCTTTATCTCTCTTTTCTGTTCCTCCTCTCTTTCACAGTATACCTTCCCAACGTTCCTTGCCAAAACTTGCTTCTCTTTTTAACCAAATGTAGAGGATCCAGGGCAATGCAATGCTTTTCCCCTAAAATGCAACATTTTGTCAGCAGCAAACAGAACCAGCACATTGTCATGCAAAACTTTTTTTTCCTACACTATTGGGCCAAGCACATCCACAGAAGCATACAGTTATTCACCCGCTTGCCAAAATAATACTAAGCAGATGAAAGTCTTCGCTTATAAGCAACCTCTCCAATACAGTCATAGACACTCTCTTGAAAAACTGTTGCCACAGATGTCTGTTTCACCAGAGAGAGAGAAAATAAAGTACTGGATACTCATCATTTGTGACAGCAGTGTCAAATTTCTGTGCAGGAGTGAAAGAAGAAATGTAGAATAATTGAAGACACACCATGAAAATAAAGAAATGACGACATTACAATCTGTTCAGTTCAGTGGCTGACACATACAATATGGGAGTCAGATTACACGGTGTAACGTAAGAAACACACAGAGATGTGGTGATCAGGCAAGGCTGAGTTATTCATTCGCTTCAAGCCCCAGTTCTCTTCATTCAGGATTTCAGCGAAGGGTAAGATACAGCTTCCTCCAAAGCCTTCTGGATTGTTGTTCTGCAGGTACAGTCCAGTCCCAAAAATGTGGGGAAAGCACATTCCCAGAATGTGGGTCTCACCCTATATTTACATGACTATGAACTACCTTATGGCTCCTTTTAAAAGCTAGAGGCTTCCGCCCACTTTGCTAATAGCTTTGGTTTAGGTGAGGCTAACATTGGTATTACAGTGTTTACTTCAGGCAGGTGTAACCAGGAACAAAGTAATGTGGCATTATTGCAGGTAGAATGATTTGCCTTTGGACAACCAGCTATGATAAAATGCCAAAAAGCATCCAAAATAATCCCTCCCCCTGCCCCCCAAAATTAAAACACTCATTTCCGCTTATGCCTTCACAGGACAGATCTTTACAATTCCTTCCTGGTTTTGTGAAATTATCATCAGCCTAGATTTTCAAAAGACAGGTGCCTGAGATAGATAGGCAAATACCTCCAGGAAGTGGATTGAAATAATGAAAGTTAGGCACTTAAAAAAAACCATTAGAAAGCCCACCTAAATCTTTAAATATCTAAATTCTTTTTCAAATCCGGATCATGATCCCTAAATTCATTTGAGAAGATGCCAATGTAGTCATTCTCACAGTTGCATGTGTTCATTTTTAAGGTAGGTGGGGCAGGAAGCCACCAGTGCATCTCCCAGCATCCCTGGCCTTTGCTTGTTACTAAAGGGTTTCCAGCTGACCACAGCTCTCTTTAGACGCTGGGTGATCTTCCACTATCACAAAACATTCACTACAAGGTCTTCCTACTATTTGGCCTCTGACTAATCAGATCTATCCTAATTTCTGATCAAGATAATGGCCTGTTTTGGTTTAATGAGAACAGCCAGGGATTCAACAACGGCCTTACTTTCGCTGTTAAGAGAGAACTTCCATCAAAATGTAACGTTAAGAAAACAGTCAGAAAAGTGCTTACCATCTCCTTCAATCACACGATTGCAATGGAAACAAACATCACCGAACAGCTGAAGAGGAAGGAGAAGTAATGAATTTTTAATTGAATGATTTTACCAAGAGTAGCTTCTCAAAATAACAAAACTCTATTTTGGCTGATGGGCACAGTAGCTTTGCTGTTTATTTCAGTAAAAAAAAAAGAGAAAATTAGCAGGTCTGCTTGTGTTTTCCTATTAAGTTTTGCATCATCTTATCAGAAAAAGTCTCGGTAATGTCGAAGATGAAAACATCTGTTTACATCTGCTTGACACTCTAAAAATGTTGTGTTGTTTTGTTTTACTATTTCTCTAATCCTGAACATTTAAGTCAAAGCAAAGTCACATACAGATCTTTAGTAATCATCCAATTTAACATTTGGACTTACAAGCAAGACTAGAACAACATGCTACTTTTTCTGGCAAAAGCTGTAAGGAAATGCTATGCTTAATTTATTTTTCTTAAAATCAATCAATCAATAAATAAAAGGCCAGAAATCCTTCATTCCATTTCCATACTTAACATCTGTCCACAATGTAACAATCTATGAATGGTTTTGTATGCCCAAAATTTCATGTATTTTTTTTCTAACTGTAGGAGCTGATGTAGCGAATGACATTCCTTCAACATACAACTCTTGCCTGGTGTACGTTCTTGCCCTGTCATGGATGCAGCTATTTCTACTAATGTCACGGCATTTATTGCCTACAAGTGTGCCAGCAACATTTCAATCATCTGCCCTTCATCGCTGACAAATTAAGAATCCATCTGTAATTAGCAGATGCCTTACAACTCCCAGAGATAATGCCTACTTCAGCCAAGCAAAGGTGTGTACGTGACACCTTGTGGTTGGCTTCCAAATAATAATGGTTTACACCTTACAGTGCTGCACTGCACAATTAAGGGCGTCTGCAGGGAACTGTATATAGCTCTTATTTAAATGCAAGTGGTCACTAGGTGGTGTCCTCTGACAAATTAAGTCTTTGTAGTCTTAGGCAGCTGAACGAATGAGCTGGGTGATGCTGTGTATCCTAACATAGGATCATCTTAGAGTAGCAGAAAAAAAACACGCTACTCACAAAGGCTTCGTGTCAAACCACAGCTCCTGAATGGCAAATCTTCTTATATTTCTTGGGAAAGATTCGGTGTTATTAGCTGCTCTCATCTCGCAGATATGCAAAAGCTTGAAACAGCTCTACATAAGCGCCACTAAGCTTGAAGAACAACTCGATACTGATTAGCCCATCTAGTCTTTGTGAAATCCCTGCAGTTATGTTTTTCAATGCCAGATTTATAATTAGAGAAACCGATATAAATTAACTGCAACAGAACATCTGCTAATTAGCTTTATAACCACAGGTGATTATGAGAAATCAGAAGAATATCTATGGTCTTCCATCTCCTTTAATAAAATCAATTCATGAGTTTAACAACACAATTACTAAAAATATGCAACCTTACCTGATTGTAGTGGGTTTCACAATATGCCAAGCCTTTTCTCTCATAATGACGATGACCCAGGAATGGCTTTTCACATTTCGCACAAACAAAATGCTATGAAGAAAATTATATACATTTTTGGATTACTTGGAAGTAACTGTATTTTTTCTGGAAAGCAAATCAAACAATGTGAATGTCACGTCTACTGAGCCACTGATTCTCTTGAAAAGGAGAATTAAAACTTGTCTTCAACATTTCAATCCAAAAGTTACAAAAAAAGGAAGCAAAGTGATGTGTTATCAACGAACAGAATGAAGAGAGATTAAATAATAAGCACCATCATTACACTCTTGTGAAGAAAGCTCTTGCTGGAGGAGATTTTCTAAACAAAAGGAATAGACCACTTATCTTCCTAATTTAAAACGAAGATATGGAACTAAGTCTTGTACATGCCCTTGAAATATGAAACCCTCCCATGAAGTGCTTTACCTGTAGCAGGTTAACTGTGAAAGACTTAAGAATATTATGGTGCCCAGTAATATTACAGTTATCACAGAACTTTACTGCCTTTCCATATATCCCGCTCTTCACTTTGTGAAATTTTCTTCTATAAGGGCCTGGCAGTGCTTCCTCTGATTAATGATTTTAGCTTCACAGTCAAAGGTCTCTGCAAGGTTGGAAATTACTCTCATTTCACAGTGAAAGACCAGACATGAGAAGGTTGAAAATAGGATTAGGAGAATGTATATACTCATTATTCCTGCATACTTTTCTAATCCTTTCATGTAGACTGATCAGCAATATTCCAGGTATGTTAATATTTACATTTGTGAAAGACAATGTATCAGCTATTGTTTACCTCCACATGCCACTGTTTGCCCATAGCATTCACCACTCGTCCTTCAATTGGTCTTCTACATGCTCCACAGATGGGGACACCCATTTTGTCATGGCAGGGTAAACAATATAATTCTCCCTTCAACTCACGAGCATCAGCAGTAAGCTCCTTCCTGTTCAAAAGTTAATTAATTGAGAGCATGAATAAAGGAACTGAATGATTTCAACTCTTGAGAGTTTCTGGAGATAATCTAATTTTTAGCATTTGTTTTAGAAATTGGATTTATACTACAATAATGGATCTAGCAGCATCAAATATGGCAATTCATTTTTTTTTTTTTTTGAAACAAGACTGATTCCATAGTAAACTGAGAAAACCCTGCTAAGTACAATGCATTAAGTCTCTCTGAAAATAGCTACTGAGCTGTTTTCAAACGTGTTTGAAAGCTGTAGTCATGCTTGGCTTCTATTCTGGTCCTCTTATCACCTGTTTATTTTAGCTTTACATAAATGTAACTGAAAGGAAAATGCAATTCTTTACATTTTCCCTGTGGTATAAAACATCAGAGAAAGAAAAATATGAGCTGACACTGGCACTGACGCAATACTACAGGTTGATTTTCAAATCAGCCTTTGCTACAGCACTGAAACGATAGCTTCCTTTGTACCAAAAATAAACAACTAATAATGTGTGCTATATCCTACAATGTCCCCTGATCTGTGCTTCTGGGGAGGATGTAGAAACATGAAGCTATGTAGACTACAGTTGCAGAAGCTGATAAAATGAGGTAAGGGAAAGCTTCTAAGAAAATGTCTTTAAAAGGAAAGAACAAAATTTTTCATGCAACTCAGCTAAAAAGAAATAACATGGGCAAGATAGTAACTCAAGCAGGTAAGGAGGATCACTTTTCTACCCTTTGTTGCAGAAAAAGAAGCTATCAATCATTTTGCTGCTACAAAACCATTTACCTGTGCCCAGACTTCATATTTCCTAAGAAAATGCTGCAGATTACAATCTTTCATTACTGCCTAACATATCAGCTGTTGTTTGAACTAAATATCTAACTCCACCATCCCAAAAGCGATAACCAGACACACATCTGGCTACAATGCAACCCAAAGCTCTCCCTTTTGACTGTTTAACAGTACTGGATTTCACTTTAAAATGTAAACGGAAGAATCAAATAAAAACAGCATTTTCTTGTCTTCCTTTGCAGAACTCAAGTTACCCGCAGTTTGCACAGTTGAAGTGATCAGGGTGATAAGGATCATTTTTGAATATGAGAGGCTGTTCGTCAATAATGGCATGACACTTCTGGCAAATGTACTTTCCCAAGCCTCTGGCCTTTTCCCTGTTATGGCAAGGACGGCAGAGATGTCTGAAACAACATAAAAAACATAGGTAAGTACCAGCACCAGTTAGTACCGTGAAAAATATAAATCAAACATCTATTAGAACTTCATTTCAATCAGCCTTTTTTGGAAGAAAAAGTCTTTAAAACAATTTCTTTGGTAGGTAAACCAAGTGCAGAAGAAGGAGGGCTATCACTGTATTTCCAATCACCACAGAACTATCATTTCTTCAACTTATTTGAATTTAAGCTGTGTCAAAACACAGAAAACAATGTTCACTACAGATTCTCACTGCTGAATATTTTACTCTCAAACTCTTAAAAATTTAGCTTGGAAGCTGGATGGCCACACAGGTCCTAATTCTATAAAAACAACCATGTATGTCATATTAAACTTATGAAGTCCATGGCCATATAATCCACTTGCAAAACATCATTGTGATCACAGCTGGTAAAAAAGTGAAGGATCCCGATGAGCTGAAAACATTTATTAATGAATAAGGTGCTGAACTGGACCCGAATTGGAAACCAATGTTGGAAAAACAAAAATTGATTTAAAAAAATACAATACTTCTACATCTGAATGTTGTCTCTCTGATCAGAATGTACCCTACCAATCCTGAAATGTCACCAGGTACAGATGAGACCTGGTGCTGACAAGTAATCTGGTGTTGAGGTAGATAAATGGTTAAGATTTTATGTGCATATTTTAAGCTATTCATTCTTAATTTTGTGATGCACCCTTAGACCTTTTTCTCATAAAAGCCACTTCAGTTACTCCATCTCAACTGGAAAGTTTTAAGGGCCATAACTTCTAAGTCCCACCTCTCATTTCATTTTATTCATGAGCAGTAACAGAAGGATGAAGACCTACCTCCCAGCATTCTTGACAAATCCAATATCTGCCAATACTTGTTGGCAGATGTCACAGCAGAAGCATTCTGGATGCCAACTATTGTTCATAGCCTTAATAACACGACCAATAATGAACTCACCTGTAAGAAACACAATGACAAGAATTTACAATACCACGCTAGACAAAGTTAAAAGAAACCCACAAGTGAATCACTACAATTGCATCATCATCCTCTCCTCATATACTGCCCACCTCCCCCCAAATCTGGTAGAATATATTAATAATTTCAGTGTTGCAGTTCTGGTTCTAAACTCTGTAATTTGGGTTGTTTTTGTTTGCTTTTTTTTTTTTTTTTGTGCTGTGGGTCAGAAGCAGATGTCCTTGCTGATGGACAACCTTCTGTTCTTTATATATAAGCCTTTTTCCACCTTCTCTCTGCAATTATCCTTTTCCAGTCCTTTATCTGTTTTTTTTCTCATCTGATCTCAAACTCTTGCAAAATATACAGAGTTCTTTATATAATATGGCATTCTTGTCTCCTTATCATCTTTGCCTTTCTCCTCTTATAGAAGAGGACAATTTTAAATTGTCATTTACACAGTAGTGGCTTCTACTCCACTAGGTCTGTAATCTAGCCTTGAAGGGGCTCTATACTCTAAGCACAACCGAACTGAGCTTGGGTGGTGTTGGACCTACTGGAAAAAACAGAAAAGAAAAAAAAAAAACAACAACAACTATGAAGTCAAAGTGCAAAGATGCAGTGGGAGAATGCACTTACTAAACAGTAAATCCAACACACACAACAACTTCTAACCTACCACAAGGAGTCCTGTCCTGCAAGGCATTGAAAAAGTGTTAAAATTACCGTTGTGCATGCACTGTGTGACTCCACTGCACAGGCAGTGGAGCCATGTCCACCACACACGGGACACGTGTTTAGTTGTTCCCTACATGGACGTTGTAGCCAAGGCCCCTGAGCAGTGCCCCAGAGCACTCTGCCTAAAACGTGCTGGGAGCTCAGCTTCCTGGTGCTGAGGAAGGCTGAATCGTGGCTCCAAAGAGCCTACAAATCAAACAGCTGTCAAAGAGGAGCGATCCATCAGATAACAGATGTGGATGAAAGGAAGTCTAGCATGCAACTCTGTGGCATTCCCATGAAGTCATAGCTTTTCAAGAATAAAACCTGATGGACTCTAAAAACGTCAGGAAAGCTTGAGGCATCACTGCTGACAACAGCCCTGTTGATTTTGGCCACCCTTAGTAAATCCAAACACTGGAAAAGCCCAGTTTCAGTTAGGACCCATAAGGCGCTGTAGGTAAGAGAGCAGAGTGACCTGGGAGGCAGCCCAGCCAGCCAGTCACACCCTCCAGCAAAGTCACTTACTTTTAACCCATCTGTCAGAACAAGTCAGTCCGTAAAACTGATGAGCTTTTAACAGAGCCGGTGCTATGAGGAGCCAGGGTAGGAGCAGCTGAAGCTGTTTTAGATGTGGAGCTGGGCAGGAGAAACCCTGGAGATACATGGTGTAGCTCCTCCATACCCCTCTGCCTGGGACCAGAACAGCTTCTGGTATCCTGCAAAAGGCTCCTGGGTGCTGAAGAGGTAAAGCCTCCTCTGCCCAGCCCACCAAAGGCGAGTAACAGTGCTAACAGAGAGGAGCCGTGTGTGAACAATGCTGGCGTGCAGGAAGAGCAGCACTTTCTGTTTGAAGAGGTTAGAGAGGAGGGTTTGCGAAAATCCTTTGCAGGCCAGAAGCAGGGATGCAGACGGGGAAGCCCTGGCACAGAGGAGCAGGAAGGGGACAAAGGAAGGGGGCTGCAGAGTGACTGGAGGAATACAACAGGTCCTCATGCTTGGGAAGTGACTGGCCTGCCTGCAGACGGAATGAAGTGAGACACTTTCTGGTTTGCCGCATACTTCAGGTTTGCTCAGATATCACCATTAAGCCCCTTCTTCCTCTTCCCTTTCCCCTCCTTGTTCAAATCTGCAGCTTTAAATTCAAAGCTCCAGAACATCTGCTTCCCCCTTTCCCAGCACCCAGCCCCTCCCTCTGCACAAGGGAAAGGCCTTACTAAGATAAGCAGAAGTTGTAGCGGCTTGCCAAGGCACCGCGGAAAAACAAGAGCTTCCCGACCAGCTCAAGCAATGGTACAGTAATGACTTCTCAGCCCTGCCCAAGCAAATGTGTCACACACAGAGAACACAGAGGGTAAAAAACCTGGCAATTGATTACAGCGTAGCAGATACGCAAGCATTTACATCATCAGACAAATTGACAAAAGGCAGCCTTCAGCGTTACACAGGTTAGACATCAGATGCTGAAGGAATTTGTTTCAGAAATATGAAAGGGGACCAGCTGACTCATCAGCTGATGGTAAGAGTAGATGATGAAGACTGTCCCTGCTTCCATGGAGGAGGACAACACGGATGGGTTATAACTGTCAAAAGGGATGACAGACTCGCTGGAGGGTTTCAGCTGCATGAGAAGGGCTGAATATAAGCACATGCATGTAGGTACAGATAACCATGAAATGGTCTGTTCATTGGGTCACTGGACCAACAGCTTAGCTGTTCACTCAAATAACGCAAACCTTTTTTAAAAAACCTACTGATTGATGACCTGTAGGAAAAGCAGCTCCCCAGGTTCTCTGAAGCCTAGTTCATTCTGGAAGTTCAGATGTGTGGGGCCACCTCCCAGAGGAGATACAGAAGGGTTGCACATCTTCCCCCAGCAATACGCTGACTTCCCATTTGTGATCAGTGGGAAGCACTTTGCCTCAACGTAAAACTTACCACACTGATGGCAGCAAGGGGCGAAAAGCATTTGAAAATCATGTTCACAGTACTTCCTCCCTTCAAACTGCAAATGGAAAACAAGCCGAGAGTTAGAGGGATTAGGAGCATGCCCTTGACATAAATACTGTAACATACCAGGATGTTTCCAGATGCAACTGGGTAGCAGAAGATGAGGAGTTGCACAAAAAAACAAACCTGACCATCTGCTAGAGAAACGGGCACCAAATTCACCCACCTTAAGTCAGCTACTAGTCAGCACATGGCATTAATAAAACACTAATCCTTTAATACTGTTTAGAGCATGTGGCATTTTTCTGTCACCCCTTTACCTCACAACAGATGCCTGAATTTTGACAGACTGACAACAATCTGATGCAACCGATAGGATTCTGGGCAGGAAATTAGCTTTCGAAAACCTTTCCTGGGGGGAAGCATTTTCTCTGAACCCATTTGATCCCTTCCCCACTCTGCATTTCCTGTAAGAATGGCCCAGCACACTGGAGGAAGTAAGTCTGGGGGGAGGAAGAACCCCCAGGGACAGAAATCCTCACAATTTATGGAGCAGTACAGCCAAACATACAGAGAAATAATGCTTTTCCTTCACAATGGTTGTTTGAGGGAATTTTAAGAAACAAAACTCTCTAAATTGACTAGATGAAATTGGGAGCTGATCTAAAGGGATTTGGAGCTGAATTTTTTCAAAGCTTAAAGAAGTTCAGTTGTAGTTCAAGCTCACAGAGAAAAAAACTATGGAAAAAAAATTCTACAGCACTGCATTAGCAACCTAACCAAGAAATATGTAAAAACATGTAGGCGAGTATGTCCTGAAGTGAAGGGAAATGTTTAGATACCTTCAGGCACATCATTAGTAGACACAAATGCCAACTAGCATGTTAAAACCAGACAGACAATATTAGGTATGTTTGGATTTCAATGTCTCAGTTTAAAACACTGGAAAGAGGGATAGCAGGAAAACCCCAGTTCCTTCTTTGTACTGAGTCTAACACAAAACAAAGCAAATAGCATAAAATGCTACCCACAAATTAAGTTTTGGTGCATGGATAGCAAATACAGCAATAACCTTTTACACTATGAAATTTCAAGGATCAAATACGATATAGTAATTACTTGTGCAATATACAGAGCCATTGGCAGGGTTGTGATTTAATGAAATAGTCTAGAAGTCACTGGAAACTTGAGAGCAGAAACTTAATTCCTGTGCCCAACCTGAACTGCACCTACAAGGATCAGAAAGACATATGAGATATATACAGACTCTTCCAGAAGTCTATCCTAGCAATTTATCGAGGCTTTTTTCAATGTAATACTCTAAAACAGATGAACTTCTAATTGGAGTTTGTTGTTGTTGTAGTTGTTTTTAAATTGAGAGACAGGGGACTGACTAATGAAAATTAATGGAAATTATTGGTTAGTTCAGAATTGTGCTTGCTTCCTGCCAAATATAATCCTTTTTAAACTGAAGAAAAGCAGAAAGCTTCCAGCTTTGTGTAAACAGTTGGTACAATGGAAGATGCACGGGTCTGCTTGGATTTCAGAGCCACCACATGTTGATCTGGGCAGACCAAACAGGTTTGTGTCGGGCAGGTTGGTTACTATTCCGTGTTGTTTGTATTTTCAACCTTCTTGGCTCGTTTGTGCTGCATTTGTGGATGACCCAGCAGCTCCCCCCCTAGAGAAAGCCTTAAGCTTCCGTAACAAGTCCCACAGCATGTATTTTAAAAGCAAGGTCATTGAACTGGTGGAGGTCCATGGGTTAGTTGCATAGCTCTGCGTTTCATTTCAGAACATTTCACCACAACATTATCTCCAGCTGATCTCCGCATCTTTACTAACCTAGGACATGGGAAGACATGCCTAAAACCTGCTTCTTTAAAGACACTTCCTCTAAGGTAGTTTTTGGTAGAGCCCAATTTAAGAACACACTCCAGGTGCAAATGGAATAGAAATAAATCTGAGAAGCTCACTGCAGCTGCACTTTCCTTTTATCTCGCTATAGGTAGTTAGAAACTACTTAAAAAAATAAACAAAAACTAAAAGGAACTCTCCTCTCATTTAGGCCTCATAAAGCAAAAGTCATGCATCTTTCTATTTCAGTGATAATTACAATAACAAAGCAATACAGATTCCCCAATTATAGGAGTACTCTTGGGAGTCCTTCATTAGGATTTTGCTGTATTTCTTCCCCCGTGGGCTGCACCTCTCTAAACCCTTTCATCTCCCCGCCCCTCAGCACAGAGCAGGCTGGCCTTTTTCTGGAAGGGCATAGAAAGAGGCTCTTACTGCCCCAAAAGGGCTTTAAACAAACAGCTGCACTCCAGGTAGGCTTCATCTCTCCTGACTTCTGCTGTCTGAAGGTGAAGTGCCCGCGGTCCCCGGTGGGACAGACCTCTAGGGAAGGACAATTGCTGAACCCAGGAATAACACGGTCTTGAGAAAAAGCCACTGAGTAATTACAAGGCGAAGAGGGACAACCTGTCCCTCTGGGCACGGTGCCACCAAAGCTGCCCATGCAAGCAGGCTGTTCTGCTGTAAGTACAGGACCGCACGCTCTGCTGGGTTACAAAACTGCGTGGCAGCGGCTGTAGGGAACGCAGACTGCAGACGCGTCCTGCAGCGCAGCAGACCTACCTACACCTGCATTTCTTCCAGTGCAGCCCGACCAGTTCCACCCCACCACGGTGGAGCACCCAGCACGAAAGCTTATCACATGGCAGCGTTTGAGTGCAGATGTGATAAGCAGCTTAATGACTAACTGGGGGAACTCTGCAACGCTCGTGATAGGCAGGGGGAGAATATTTGACTTCCCGAAATCATTTCCAAGAAACACTGGCTTAGCTAAACGGGACACAGAACAAACACGAAGTGATGCAGGTCTACCAACAATGCCTGCATTTACCCACAGGGAACCTGCTCAGAAAAACACGTTGCCTGGCCACACCTCCACATGCATCTTGTTCAAGGGTGCATTAAACCAGTCGGAAGAAGATAACCTTTCTGCCCTTCTTCTCCAGTCACTGTTTCCTCACGGTGATACAGATCATCTCAGAGCACTGTCAGCCATCTCCGGAGCACTGGCAAACCTAAGCCCACCCTCTACCTGCTTCGGGCTGTTCCTGTTCCTCCCTCTCCCCCAAAATGCTGTCACCCATTACATTCCCGACTTGCACGCCTAAGTGCTACACCAACTCATGTGAAAGAAGAGCAAGCTCTGCCCTTGTCCCTCCTTCTCCCTAAGGAGCACCACCAGGAACCATGGCAGGGTTTCCACTGCCATCATCTCACTGACCTCTCAAGTGCTAGGTGAGAGCTATGCTGGCAACACAGGACAAGTGTGGACACCCTAAAGGGTGCAGAGACAGAGGAGAGGGCCCTGCCGAAGATTTCCAAGCTGAAACAGCCCCAAAGGCGCAAGGGCTGGCACAATATGGACCTTCACTTTCTTCAGAAGATGCCAAGTACAGGCCGCTATAGAGGAAGGCTGGGTGAGATTTCTGAGCCATCATCTGAACCATCATCTCTTCAACAGCAGCAGGCAGGCTTGCTGGTATGGAGAGGAACTGCAAGATCTTGTGGTAGACACTAGGAGGACTAGAGGCAGAACAGTGGCCTGAAGTTCAAGCCACACAGAAGTCTTCGGATATTCTCTTAATCCCAATCATAATTTTATCCCTACAGTAGCTGTGGCAAAAGGTAACTTTTCTTAGCTGAAACCCTCCACTTTCTCTGCAACATTTCTCAAGAAGAAAGTAGCAATAGGAGGCAAAATGCTCATATCCAATATATTTAAACACCATCAGGATGCTTTCCCCTGCCAAAGAGGTTCAGGTATGGCAACATGTGAGCAACAGGAAGGTTGTAATATTCCTGGACTAGGTGCAAACATAGGACTTTCTTTCCATTGCAGTCCTCCTCCATCCTCTAGGAGATACAGGCTGCCTGGAGCAGTGTTTCTCAAACTGTTATCTCAAACAAAGGGCCATTCCATTTTCTGAAAGAGGTTTTATGAATAAAGCCCTCGTTATTTAGAGAAAATACATTTTATTCCTTTAAGACAATTTTATTAACAAATGTTTTAGTTCTAAAATATTTGTATCACTTTACATTTGCCTCAGGTCTCAACACTTAGGGCAGACCCTTTAGCATGCCTGCCGGCAGGCAGCAACTCAGTATATATTAACAATTATAATGCAATGTGTAAGCATCTAGGGGGTGTTTTGTTTGTATTGTCTTTTCTTAATTGCTACCGTTTTGCAGCTCACCTTTTGATGTTTTATGGACCACTAGAGGCTCATCTGCCACAAATTGTGCAACACTATCCCTACTGCACTGAAAAATCTTTTGATCCTCAAGCAAGGTAAGAGAAAGCAAACCCAGGAATCCCTTTTGCCATTCTCTTTTCCAATCAACACTCCTCCCCCAGCCTCCTCCTCCTCACCATATAGCATGGCTCTGTAGAAACAAAAATACTACTGTGGAAGATGAACTGTTGTGCTCTTGACACGCTGGCACGCTCTGTGTGAAAGTGGATTAGAATAGGATTTTCAGATGCAACTGAAGAAATTTGATACTTTTGAGAACTCTGTCGTATCTGCTTGAGCTTCTGCTCCCCATCCACGAACTTCAGGTAATAATTCCCTAAATGATGGGAGTAAAAGGTAATGATCTACCCTTCCTTACACTGATCACTTCAGGTTTTATGAACTAGTCTACAGCTTTCACTAAAGCCATTTTGCACTTGCCACCTCTGAATCCCCACAGTAAGGGAAGGCGGAAGAAAACAATTCTGATACCAAAACACACCTTGAGCTTAAGGGCAATCCAGCTGGGGCTAAGAAAACTGAGTGGGAGTGGGTTTTTTCCCTCGAAAGCACATTAAACTCCAGGTTTACCTGATTCTAGGGTTGACCTGACTTGGGCCACATCTGATTTGGGCTGTCAACACACCTTGACCTCAGCACGCTGGCTTACAGGTCATCTCTACCAGCAATATTCAGATGCTGTGCAGGCCTCACTCCCTCAGCAATAAACCTCCTGAGGACTGCAGAATGCTGGGAGTTCCCTCTATATGAGGGCTCTCCTCTAAGAAGGATGCTTTCCCTACATTTCTGATACAATATATAGTGCTTACAGATTTCAAGGAAAAAAAATGCAGTGGGAGGGAAATCTCCAGTAGTTCTTTTCTCAACTGTGATAACATTAGGCTACACATTTCAATAAGGTTCTAACTTATACCAGATGTCCTCCAAATGGGCACAGAAACATTTCCCCTTTTTTCTCCCTCTACTTTTTCTCCCTCTACTTTTTCTCCCTCTCTCCCAATTTCTTCCACAGCACTTCCTAAGCTACTGATCTGCCCGGAGTTACTTCTCCCGGCTTACCTCGTAGAAGAGCCCTTCAGGAAACTGCTGGAAGCACTGGGCGCACACGAAGCACTGCTCGTGGTACAGCTCACCGTTGCTGTTGACAATTTTCTCTGCTGGTGCAAAGCCACCTCTACAGCGCTCACAGATGGCATTCGCGAGCGCATTCGCCATGTTGCTGCCATAAAAAAAACACAGAGGAAACAGAAAGAAAATTAGCCCCAAAAGGTAACGCCACTGACTGTGACTCAGAGTAAGATTTTCCATGGACTTAATGTCTTGTGGTGTTCCTTTAGCAGTAAAACTGCCATTTCCCCCTGTCCCTAAACTCTTTAGAAACAAAAACCCTACAACATACTCTAATAACAATTAATTAAAAAAAAAACAAATAGATGCAGTGTCACAGATACATTTACCGTCTTTTTATGATATGAAAAGGCAGGTAATTCAAAGAAGTATTGTAAAAACGGTAAAATACATCAGAATAACAGACAGCACGGGCAAATGTTAACAACAATTGAAGACTGGCATCACATCGGAAAATACGACAACTCTAAAATAATTCATAGTTCTAAAATACATAAAACAACACTGATTCAAAAGCTCTAAGCAAGAAATATGGAAGATTATAATGTGTTTAGTCTGGCAGATTACTGAAAACTAGAGTAGGCAGTCTTTCCTTACATCATCTTTACATTGCTTGAAGTTGTTTTAGAAATTTAGTTTGTAGTCAAGGGATTTTGGGTTGGTTTGTTATGGCTCGTCTGGGTTAGAGCAGCTCACAACAGCCCAGCATCAGGCCATGGACAAGGGACAAGGTGGAACTGCTCTGGCCACAGTGCTGGGATGCTCCACCGTGACTCAGGCATAGGTCAACACCAGGGGAAAAATACTCAAATAGCAACCCTGGCTGCTTCTCAAAGACCATAAAATGACAGTGTGCTAGCTGCAACATAGCAGAGGAATTAGCAGCTTCACTGGGATTGTGTCCACATCTGCAACAGCCAGGACAACTGCGGTACAGTTAATAAGACTCTAGTACCAGAAAAAGGCTCATTCAATTTTTCCTTTGCAAGTATTTTCTTACTTATGCCTGGACTCCCAGAACTATGCCTTTCAGGATCACCTCTCTGCCCCGATATCATCTGGTAGCAGAGAACAAATACAGGGCAGTGGTTTAGTTTCACACAATCGTAACACAGCTGACGAAAAGACTGACCCTAACATCTACGTGGAAGCTTATTAAGACGTTATTTTACATGTACGTGCACACAGGCACACGTTTTGATACAGAAAAGAAATCTGCTGCATCTGTAAGCACGGAGCACTCGGTCCTGTGCAAGATGCCAAGCTTTTCCGCTCGAGGGGTTAACACCTCTTGGCTCCCACCAGGTTCAACAAGAATCAAACCCTTTCCTTGCACAGCACCGCTTACATTTATCACACGGTTCAAAAAGGAATGTGCTTTATCTATTTCTTACGCTGTGCCACGGAAGAACCCTACACAAGGTCACATCTGACCAGTTATTATTAGCTGGTTTTTTTTCCTCTCTCTCTGGAGCTCTCTGCAGAAGAGGACAACAGTGACTGCTATCAAAATATTCGCTGTCCTCACAGTGAAACAATGACTGGGCAGATTTCACAGAGGAGGTCAGACGGGGGAATGGTCTATTTCATATGCAAGAGACAAGCACACTGAAAAAGTGCAGTGATTATACTACAAAATGTGGTTAAGTATAAAGTTAGCCACACTAAGATGGGGGGGGGAAGAAAGTCACTTAAGCCATCCTCTTTATTAATTTAAATGAGCGGTAATCATAATAAAAACTGTGATCCTTCGTCATCACCTCAACAGTTTGAGTACTAAGGACGTTATGCTGTGAAGGTACTTGATGTTAAGTGCTGTCAGAGACAAAATGCAAGCAAAAACATGAAACAAACTCTGAAAGCTAATGAAAGCATAAAGTTTTCCTCCTCGATATGCAAAAGCACTTGTATACTTTGATTTGAAACACATGTTGTGTGAAAACAGCGATGCACGCAACAGTTCTGCGTTAGTGAAATGGTCTATACGCTTGCCCCAAGTAAGCAACAGCCTAAAATCTGAGACTACTTGGCAAACGCCAACCCAGTTTCAACTGCTGATAAAAATTTCTGACGCAATTACAGATTAAGTTCACAGCAACAGCTCAAATTTTCGCCGATGATTACAACTGGCACCGTATCAAGCACAGAGCAGCGGCAGAGGCTGCGTTAGAGAACAGCTCCCGCAGCCTGCCCAGAGCTCAGACGGTAAAAGCCCTGGGTACCGTATGCCAACGGCATCACCGCGGTCACGCCCCAAAGGTGAACAGAGCCAACTTACAATCTTGCATAAAAGTCACAAAACTCTTTGTAGAGTTTTATGTCACTGTGCCTACGCTGCAGTTTTGACACTGGTTTCTCGCCTTCGTTTCCCGCAGAGTTGTGGCCATCGCGAGCGACCTCGTGGGCGATCTCTTCGTCCTCCGGGATCGCGTAGGGGTGAGCTCTGCGCTGGAAGTCCATATCTCTCTAATTGCTTTCACGGGCGTGTATATTCTGTGCTTAGACTGCAAAGGAGCTGGAGGCAAAGGCGGCTAAAGAATATGCTGGGCTTCCCCTTGTTCCCAAACGAAGCGATTGACTTTCACAGCTCCGTGTCACGGAGCCAGACCTACCCAGCGCCCTGCCAGAGCTTCAAGTTAAAAGCTGGGCTGCGGAGGAGCACATTCCAGCGCCAGGCTGTCATGCAGCCCAGATGCTGGAAAGGGGCTTCGCTGCCGGCTGATGACAGAAGAAATCTTTTCGGGCCCGGGAGAGCTGTTTTACGAGCAACCTATGTGAGCGAACATGTTCCCCGGCAAACGTGTCCGCAGCTCCTGTCTGCTGAGGGGTGGATTCCAACAACACTTTATCATGGGCAAAACAGCAAGGTAAAGCACAAGGAGGAGACTGCTGTCATTAGGTAAATATTGTTTTAATACCACGGCATAGTAATTACACTGTAAAAATGGCCTTTAATGCTCCACTTCCATCTTCTAAGTCGTATGTGCTGAATATATCTCTAGGCATCTTCCTTCTTGTCAGCACTTCAGCGAAGGCATAGATACAGGGGGACAGTTTGTTTTCTGTTTTGCCTCGCAGGCCATTAGCTGAACTGCCAAGGGTATTATAATGGGCAACTGATGAAGGAGTTAAAATGGAGCTTGGTTGTCGGTGCTGGGTTTAGAGCAATTACCCAATGCAAGAACGCTCCATAGAGTTGAACACCGAAAGTAATTTATAGTGGACATTAGGGAACGGAGAGAGCAAGACTGGGAAAAAAAGAAGGAATCATAAAAATTCATCATTCCTTAACCACAGAATGCCCTACCAATGTGGCAATCATTTTATGGTTGCACTCTCTTCAGAAACCTATGTTGTGCTGCTTACTAGGGGAGGCACTGGCAGCCACGGGCCTGCACTCCCGCAATGCTTGGGGCAGGCAGCTTCCAGGAACGTGTAACGCCAAGCCAAAATGAAAAGGGGTTTTGGAAAGCGGTCCTGGGTAACTACCTCTAGCGTGGAACTGACTCAACCCCGTTAGCAATCGGTTAGACAGCAAAGCCACAAGCACTTTGTGCTGGTGACACACAGAGTCTTGGCAGCCAAGGAATTTGCCGGTCTGAGAGGGAGCAGAGAAAGCGGAGGAGGGCAGGAAGAAGACCAGAGGGAACACGCAGAGAAATGAGAAATAGATGACAAAGGACATGACAGAAATCCCAGTCAAGGCTACTGCTTGTTCATATGCCTTCAGCATCTAAATAAAAATCATCCTCGAGCCTCTCGCAGAGGGTCTGTGTCACGACCACATTGCACCACACCTCTCAGCACTGGCTGAGGTGGCTGATAAGCACCCAGCAGAGGACAAGGCCGAGACCCCTCAGGGCTCACCCATCGCCGTCTTCCCATCACCTAGCCAACACAACACCACAATTCTTCCGCTGAAAAGCAAGCAGGCCAGATTTTGGGAATGGGTTTGGTCAGGTGTCTTCCTTTTCACTCCTCTTGGTAGCCCCCCACGTGCCACAGGACATGGCGGCAGGTGGGGCCGAGGCGGCGTGGCCCAGCGTATTTACCTGCCTGTGGGTCTGGTTGCCTGTCTTGTACAGGGCTGTACACGGGCTGTAACAGGCCGAGGAGGCTGCGCCCTCACCAGTTGCAGGGCTTGGCCGGAGCTCAAGCCCTGTTTTTGTCTGCTCCAGGTGGAGCAATAAGATGTCCATCCAAAAAGCCTGATTTCACCGCCCTAGCTTTTTCCAAGGGGCAGCCCCGTGAGGCACGGCGACTCCATACATGCAGTAAGCAGAAGCAGCCTTGTTCTCCAGGCCTCTAGCCACTGCTGCCAGCAGAGTTATTCCCGACTCGTTTCCCATTAGGGAAGAAAGGAGCGTGCCAGGAGTTTAAAAAGGGCCTTCCTGCTACTGAAACAAAACACATCTTCTACGGGGATGGTCTGGTAATCCACAAATGCACAGCAGCTGGCCATCTTTCTCTTCTTTTTGTCGTTTTGCTGGAGACTTGCTGCCAAGATCTGAACCAGGCTGTTAAAAACACTTTGTATTTTCACTGGGACATCTTAAGTCTCCCCAGGGTGCAGCAGGGGAGAAAAGGTAGGCAGGAAGGAAGACGACAGAGCGGCTCCTCCTGGCACACGGGGATCTGCTCAGCAGCCAAAGGTGACTGCTGGGGAGGTGACAAAGGAAACGGCAGGGAGAGGAGGGGAAGCGTCCCGCTGCTGTCATGAAAAACAGCAGCAAAACAAACGCGCTGCTTTATTGTCTCAGAGGGAAAGCTGCCTTCTGTCTCCCTCCAGGAAAAACTGAACTGCTTTCTCTGGAGAGCCTTCCAGCCTGGCTGCCCACCCCGGTGGCAGCCCACGGGGACTCTTACCGAGACGGCTCGGTGGCCGGCGAGCCCTGCCGAGCGCTTTGCTTCATTCCCCAAATAGATGAGCCGAGCGGTCACGGCTCCAAACAAGGTGCTTGGCAAAGGCAGCTGCCGCTTGGCAGCCTGCCCCCGCGCCCCCGAAATAAGGCTGCCCGCCCAGTGCAAACCTGCTGCATCACCGCCGGTTTCGGAGGCCACGCACCCCATCGGGACGTGCGGGGGATTCATGAACAATCACGGTGCAGCCCTCCCCTTCCCACAGAGGTAGGGATGATTTCATGTTCGTTGTATTTAACAGGGATGGCACGCAGTGATCCTCGTACGCAAAACGCGGAACAACTAGAGCGGGAGCTCTGCTGCGAAATAGGCGTGAACCTGGGGCGCCTTGTGCTGATTTCTGCACCAACCTTTTGAAGTGCTAATTGGTTTTTCGTGTCTTTTTTTTCACTGAAATTGAAAACACTCTTGGGTTCTGGTTGCTGCGATCGCTCATCTCTTAAGCAATAAAATACCTTCTGCGTTAAACTGGTCTCTTAAGGCAACTGGAAGGAAGATATAAATCTTTTCTGTAATAAAGATGTACGTTGTAGGTGGGATTTTCATGTGTGCTCAGCACTACCCTGATTCTGCTGAAAAGGACGGAAAACCATCTCGAAACCACTGCAATAAAAACCAGGTGAATTCCGAGTGCTCCTAAAAGTTTCAACCTTTAGCCATAAGAAATATGATTAAGCTTCTGCGGTGGGAGTTTAAGCAGGGCAAACAAAAAGACAACTCTGGCTGTCTCAGATACTTCAATATAAATGTATTCTAGTATAAACATGTCCAAAAAATGCTTTGGTCTCTGCAAGCAGCGAAGGTTCACATTCCATCACTTCATAAGGAAATGAATATGACTGCAATAAACAGGTACGCAGCACCTTCCCACACAACAGTTTTCACTGGTCAGAGGAGCACAGTGAAAAATCTGTCTCTAGCAGGATTCACAGAAAGGTAGTGTGATAGTTAGCTCTAGGACTTTTCTGTTGTATGCAACATTAAAAAAATATATTGTATTTTCTTTGCTAATTGCAAACGTTACCAAATGAAGCCATGTTTTGCGTCAAACGAGATGACTTCTTGTGTGTACAGATACTTGATCCTCTTTAAAATGGCCATCTCTTCCTCCCCCACTACTATTTTTGCAGCCTACACAGACATGAAAATCAAAACAGAAAGGCACAGCGGCACACAGGAAAAGCTCGCCAGTGCTCTAGTATACCTGCGTTACGTGAGATAAGGCATCCTATCAGTTATTCTTTAAAAACCTCTCCCTGTGTGGTTATCTGTATGTGTACTTCCCCATGCTAAATGTACTGTATTCAAACTCTTCCAACTCAATCCATTTTAAAGCCTTTAAAGATGTAATTACACTAATGCATTTCATATAACATCATTTCTATCCCCGTGCCTAATTTAAGACCCATAAAAAAGGTCAGCTACTCAGTGCTAGGGACTGCACATCCAACGTCTCAAAGAGACTCCCTCTAGAAAAAAAAATCTTTTCGAGAACAATAAGACAAAATCAGGCCCACGAAGCTCAAAGGTGTCTTTCTGTTTGGATATAGCACAGTGAACTTCACCACACCAATTTCATTCGGTTCTAAAACTTGAAAGCATTCGGGCAGGAATAAAATTTATACCTTTGGGAATCCAAACACTGGAAAGTCAAGTGAAGAAGAGAATAGATTGTGGCCAGGCAATTGCAAGCAAATTACAACTAAGTGTATGTGTGCTCCTCATTCATTGCTTAAGGAACAAATTTAAAACCCAAACACATAAAAATGTATGAGGTTGATTTTTGCATCTTCTGACATTTGAAATCCTAGGAAAACACTGTACTGCCGTACTTCTCTCCAGAATACCTGTTTGCTAGCTCCAATACTCAGTTCATGTCATCTCTCACTGTAATTCACCAGAAATGCTTTCCTGAACGTAAAGGCAAGTGTCAGCCTCCCCTAGCTGGAACCAATGTTTTTACAAGGCGAGCCCTCTGACCTGAACAGTTCGCCCAGGAGCTATAATTAATACCTTGACTAAACATAACACCCAGGCTACCAGGAAAGACGTCCAGAACGTCCACGAAGCTCCTTATAGGACTGAGATAACTGCCAACAGCAGGCTTTCTGGCTCTGAACAACGCTCTTATTATAGCAGCGTCTCCACTGGAGACACCGTGCCGAGGAGTGACCTTCAGCCAAGCTGCCGAGGGGCAACCCTCCCTTCTCTCCCAAGTCCTCTTCGATGCTGCTGCCAACCTGCACCTTCAGCAGCGTAGCCTCTCTGGACATTTTTCACCTTCATTAAGTTTGTTTTTCTAGACTCGGGCTTCCAGTGATGACATTTTTCATGGCCCGAATTAAACAATTTGTTTGGGGTAGAAGGCAGCATGTGGTAAAGGAAACATCTTTTCAGCTGCTGCTCTTTTAATTCTCTCATATACAAATTAAACCGTAATTGTGCGTCATTCTGGGGTTTGGTTTCCCATTTTTTTTCTTCACATGCTCATTGCAGCATCACCTGGCTTTAAAACCAGCAGAAGGGAAGGCAGCTGAGCCATCTGCAGTTATTACAGCAAAAATTAAACACCGGCACTAATATTCAACAGCTGAAAGAGAATAACCAGAAGTTATTTGCACTCCTAAGAGTCGAGCATGACTCATATATTGACAAATAAAGCTAATGCAGAATAACAGCACCTTTAGACTCTATTACTATGGTCATAAAATTTTGGGTAATACAAAGGGAGGATCTTCGTCTTGTAGCAGCCATTTCAAGGAAGGAAGCACAAAGAATTCCAGTACCAGTTACTGAAAAGCATTACTTGGCAAGCATTTTTCATACCAAAGGCTATGGTAAGCTTTATTTTTTTCTTTTAAAGTTTTCACCCCAACAGTTTTCACCCCAATAGCCGTCCAATCCTAAGTGAGTAAAGCAGGAGTGAATGAATCCAACACATGCATATGATGCCACAAGCAAGCTTGTGAGGAAAGATGGAAAAATTCACACTTGCAACAGAATATTGCCGGGACTATCTGAGGGAGCGGAGCTGGGGATCGCCCAGGTTATTTGGAAGTGAAGGGAAGGGTGAGCGAAGGCAGAGCTTTCTGCTTTGGATCAGACGGGCTCGAGCCCTGCCAAACCTCCCTCCTGTTGTTACATGACACTGAGTGTGTGGGAATAATGTGAGGATTAGCTAAAGAAAGGAATGTAGTTTAGAAGTAAGCAACTGCTTGTACACTTCAGGCAAAATTCACTACCCACAGCCTGGTCGCTCTTGGAGCTATCCCAAGGCTGCAGTGCTGGCATGCGCTTTGGGAAAAGAAGAAAATATGTAAGGAACAGCTTTTAAAATATATCAGAAATACAGTGTACGCTTCAGTCTTTGAAATCAGCGAGGAGGAATGTACAAAACAATGTAACGAAAACCCAAATATCAAGCCAGACAAAGAGCTTGCAATGCAAACTTTCCATACGGAACAAGAACTAGACCAGCCAGGGCAGTTTTGAGTCATAACTCTGAGTGGGTAACATTTTTCTAATAGCTGCATAGGAACAGAGTTCAAGAGGTATACTGAGCTTGGCATCGAGAACTTTATGAGCTATGAAGAGCGTGGCATGCATGGATTCAACATGCTGGAAGAGACAACGTTTTCACCTTCATCCATTCATTCCCTGCTGGAAGGGCTTGAATCTTTTGGATCTTTTATGTAAAAAGGCACAGCTGACAAATGCTGCCAAGTATCACTGGCTTTGTGCCAATATATTACCTACTTTTTATTTTGATGAGGCTGATGGCTAATAGCTTTCACTTAATTTTCTTCTAGCTCTATTCTGGCTGTTAGAACAGACAGAAAAAGCAGAAAAGCTACAGGGAAATGCCATGCAAGTCATAAAACAAGTCCCTCTCGTTCGGAAAAAAGCTCCACTCAGATTAATCATGAAGCTTCATCCTGTTGATACATAAAGATGCATCCCAGGATGCCTTACAATCTTCTGGCACACCTGAGCAGTGCCATCCAAAAACACTGCACACGGGACGTTATATATGAAACCATCACTTCAGAATGCCACCAAGAACGACCTAAAATCCTCTAAAAGGCCTGCCTGCTCTGTCTGCCCCTGTCAGAGGCAACGTGCTTGGCAAGCTGGAGCTGCTCCTGTGCCCAGAGAGCAACAGGCACACGGGTCTCTGGAGGTCACCGTGCTAGCGTTGCATTTCGTGGAGCAGCAGGGAGACCACAGGAAGAGAGAAACGGGAGGGCAACCTGTAAACTTGTTCTCCCCGATGCCTGCACGTTGGCAATTTGTAGCAAGTGGTGGCATTCAGATGGGATTTAGCTTTCTCTCCTCTGCAGAAATATTTCCATGCGTAAATTCAGTCCAGCATGACAGACTGCATTCAAAGGAGAGCTTACTTAATTAGAACAAGGAATAACGAGCAATCGCATTACGTTTTCTGTAAAGAACACCTTTGATAAGATGTTATCAAAACGTGAAATCAAAAGCAAAAATCAATCCACAACTTCTATTTACCCAACCAATGCTGCCAGAGCAACAAAAATACTAATTGCTGTAATCATCGAAGCTTAACCAATTCATTGAAATCACAGATTATGTCAATGAGGCAAGCGTAAGAGGAACACCAGTAATGGCTCGGTTTTCCGTCATGCAGGCAGTTACCTCCGGTCATTTGGAGTCACGGGAGGAGATAGTCAGAGCGAGCAAGTCAAATTGCTCTGGAGTTATTATGCAATCTCAAAGACAAGGGGTGAGCGAGAAGGCAAGAAAAAAAAAAAGGGTGTGTTCATTGTGAGCTATTTTAACCCCTAAAGCAATGAAAAGTACAGCACAAATGAAAAGCCAGGCCTCCAGTCATTTGGATATCTCAAACTAGGGTGCAACACAAATTCTAAGTATCGGAGTATTAAAATATAAGCATGAAGCGTATTTTTGCTGGCTGGAAGTTACTATAATTAATAACGTTAATAACTGAATGCTACATTTACATGGACAAATCCTCTCTTCAATTAGAGCACCTAGCAGATGAGCCAAAGTGTTTTTTAATTGGGAGTTACGAAGCGTCTGATTCAAATAAATATTTCGAGGTCCCAACTCTTTACTATTCCAGCAGAGTTTCTAACCACAACAGTGATGAACTGTACTTTTTTTTTTGTGGCTGAACATTTATTTTCAAGCTCTTGCTGATTTAATAAATTGGTTTCTTTCTTTTTTTTTTTTTTTTAACCAATATATTGAAAATTCCTGCTGGACTTGCTGGTACTGGCACCACGAAGAAGCAGAACATCTACCTACAGAAAGAGGTTAAGTAAACGTTATCGTTTGTGATGCTATTAGGAAATGCTGCCAGTGGAAATCAACTCTAAGGTTGCTTCCAGTTACAGAGCTTTTCTTTCCGCATTCCCCAGTGCCATGAGGGGTCCGAAGGCCCAGTGGGGTCCCTGGCTCCCGAAACTGGAGGAGACCCATGGCGTTGCACAGCTCCTGAACGCAGCACCTCAAAAGGCGAGGCAGGCGCTCAGCCCTACCGCACTGCCGTTGTTCTGTTGTTGTTTTTTCATGTATTTCTTCTTATACTCACCTACGAGCTTTGCTGCGCAGAGCCTATCCCCCCAAGGCTCAGTGGGCCGTAGGAATGTGCTTATGTCTCCTGTTTCATCTGCGAGGGAGTCTTTGTGCCTGAAATTCTGGGGCACATCCACATGCCTTCCAGCCCGGAGCCGGTGTGCGCAGGCAGGCGGGAGCCTGAATGGACCCAGCAGGAGACTGCCTGCACCTACCCACGCAGACGTACCCATCAGCTTCGGCAGCAGAGCCCAAAGGGGCCAAAAGGATTTCTGATAACGTAGAAAACATCCGCGGTGTTTTCTGCACAGGAGAACGGAGCAGTGAGCTGCCTGGGTAACGGACAGCCACCGCATGAACCTTGCCCGTGATCATTTGTTGCAAATGCTGAGTTTACTTTTTGGTTAAAAAAATAAATAAATGTAAGACAGACCAATCTCTTCAAAAGTCATTTACATTTTCAATTGCATTTGAATGTATATGAACTTGAAAAGAGCGGTATGGACAACACTTTGATCAAATCCATTTTAAGTGTAGTTATTAGAAAGAGAATTGCCCCTGCTTTTCCCAATGCCTTGTACTGAGCTTGGAAATCAATATTATCAATTTTTCAGAGGAACTATCATAATTCTTACAAAGTGCATGAGAAGAGAAGGGGAAAGTGCAAAATCAGCGAGCATGCTGCCACTGCTAAGTGACTCCTAATGATTAATCATAAATGTATGCTTACAATTTCCTTTGCATCCTGTTCACTGAGAAAAGTGAAGAAGAGTAGCTCAGCACAGAGTTAGTTTTTTTCCAAAACACCATTTCTAAAGACAGCGCAAGACAAGATTTATCAGTGATGTTTGCACCAGATCAATATAGCTGGAAAAGAACAAGTCTTTCCCTCTGTGCTGAAAACATAATAATAACAGTAATAGCAATAATGAAGCAGCTGATTTCTCAGCTGGCATGCAGTTCGATGAGGGCCACCTGTGCTCCAGGCAGGGCAGTAATGGTGCTCAGTGTGCTTCCAGCTATGTGCCCAGGGAACATCCTGGGCAGCCACGGTTCAGGCACTGCTGAGCCTCCACCAGGCAGGGAATAGAGGATCCCTGCCCTAGTGGAGGTGTAAACCAAGCACTTTCTTGCACTCTGTACGTTCAAGGAAAGGGTGAGCTCTCAGACCAGCTTCGACATGGGGCGGCCAGGCTCCAGCTCCCTATAAAGTCAGTAAAGCTGCCAGGAGGAGGGGACATGCCCTCAGAGGGCAATTCCTCCATACAAGCTTTCTACAACAGGGGTGATGAGTGCGGGGGCTTGCTATTTATGGCTGTGGGTGACCTCAGTTTCCTCAATCGGATGTGCTGGTGCTCCCCAGCCCCCTCGTGTCCTCACCGCTGCTGGTGGGACAGCTCAGCTGCTGGGTCACCATGCCGTCAAAGCAGCTGGGGCAGTGACTGGGTGGGAAGGAGCAAAACCGTGCATTAAAGCAAGCTCTGCTGCTTGCGAATTAGGCCCTGTAGGTTGCCGGAGCTGTGTGAGATGAGTTCCTCTCAAGATGATCCGGCACCTACTTGCTAAAGCAGGACTCTGCTGGAGAGACTCCGTGAGGTGAAAAAATGCGTTTATCAGCTTTTACTCTAAGCTGCAATCTGACAAACTAGGAAACTTAACGGTAAGAGCCAAACTGTATTGCTATGGTCCTTCCTGGAAAACTCTGAGGGAAGCGTGCTTAGAGACTGACTCATCATAAACTGAGCAGCAGACCTGAAAGACAATGATGGGGGTCAAACCTTTGGCTGAAGCGACACGAATGGACACAGGTGCAGAAGCAGAAGATTGGCTTCCTGTTATGGAGCTCAGAATCCCACAGCACGCGACCTATCACGAAGTTATGTCAACGTAAGACATTAGTTTTATACCGCGCAGGATCCAGAGCTGCAATTACAACTGTACTTGCAGCATGGAGAGGCTGTCTGAGACACCCAGCACCCAGAGCGAAGGGGTGCGAAGTGCTGCCCACCGGGTCCCTTGGCGCTGCTCCTGCTCACCTGCACCCAGCTCCCAAAACACAGACACCAAAGACGACACAAAAGGCAGAAAGGGAAGGAGGGAGAAATCCCATACTGGGCTGAGATGTAAAAGGCTGTAAAGAGAAAACCAGCAGACATCATGTATGACTTCAGCAGACGGTGATTTTAACTACTGTTTTTTTAATACAGAAATTCTCAGAGGATGCCCTAAGAAGATGAGCACAACTAAAGCACATTCTGACCCAACATTAGAAAAACAGGATAGTTTAGCCGGGAAAGAAGCTTAGGGTGAACTGCTCCTCAGGGGGCTGATGTTACGTAGCACATTTGGATTCAGGTGCACCTTCCAGGACGTAAAAAAAAAGAAGCTAGAACAAAGAGCTGGGGAGAGAAACTACAGGAGGGCAGGCAAAGCCAGGGAGGATGGCAAGCTGTATTCAGCAGACATGAAAGAAACCTCTTGTCTTTCTTGCGGACTCTAGATACCCCGAAAGTATGTGCTAAGGACAGGCATCTAAGTGTCACTGAGTGGGGGGGCACACATGAAAAAAGCCAGATGTTTCCAGTTTTAGAAAATTAAAGGATTTTTCCTCTCCACGCCGTTTGCTCCTTGCCCTGTTGTTACGTCATTATTTTGTATTTACAATGCCTCATCCTTTTGTCGTGGAGAATGCAGCAGAAATCATAAAACAAGGCTGCCTGGCAACACAGGCTGAAATATAACAAAATGGGCTAGGAAGAAGCAAGGTCCAGTTTGACCACGTACCTGCTGAGCTGCCAGCAGTACCAGAGGAGCCCTGTCCTCCGCGGCACCGGCTGCCGCCGCGCTGGCAGCATCCTCCGGCCATGCTCTGCTCACCTCCTGCACCTCATGCACCCGAGCTGGGTTGTAAGGGCCTCGATTTGGCATTTCCTCTGCTTGCATTTTAGTTCGTAAGACTGATCCTTGTCTCGTATTTGTCTTAAACAGGAAGAAGCTCAGGAAGGGATCAAAACACCCAGATTTATGCCAGTGTAAGGCAAACTCCCCCTGCCCACAAAGGGCCCCATTCCCACCTTGGCCATGCACACAGCAGGCGGCTGTAGGCAAGAGAAACACCAGGGCTCATTTTCATATGTAAGCTTTAAAAAGCAGCTTTCACTTCCGTAACTAGAGTCTTCCTCACAGCTAGTTTTGCATAAAGGAAACTAAGCACAAATAGTCAAGAGTCTCTGCGCATCTTTCTCTAGCACATATGAGTATTCTTCAGTTTATAATCATATGAACATGACACTATTAATGCTACTGAAAGTCCATCTAAGCAATTGATTCAGAATTAATATTCTAAATAGATGCCAAGCACACATATCACAGCCACAAGACGCCACATTTCTAGAAATGACTCAGTATTTCTGGTATATTGTGGCAAATAATCTCAATAGGCTACCACAATATATTTTGCCACAATAATTTTTAAGGAAGGTGCTTAGCAAATCCCCCAAATCTGACTACCTGTCCTTCTGGAACTGCTAATTGGGGTAATGAGAGTGCAGTACCAAAACCCATATAAGTTACAAACCCTTCCAATGTGATGCACGAGTATCAACAATGAAAAATAATCTATAAATAAACCCAAAGAAAAGGCATTAGGGGATAGGAAGTGCTTCCTCTCCGACGATGCTTTTGTTAGCATTTACACAAGAATCCTTTTCCGGGGAGCCTGAAGTGGTAGCAGACAGCTTTTGCAGGGGGGGGGGAATTAAAAAGAAAATCAACCTCACGTTTTCACTTGCTCACGTTATACACAATCCCTCACCCTTTCTGCTCCGAGCACAGGCTTTGTGAAAATTCCCCGCGCTGGCTCATGAGGCGGGTAGCACCGTGCGATAAGCCCAGCCACCGACCGACCGAGCGGCTTTCCGATTTTCGGTTGCCCTTCCTGCCCCGAGGTCAGGCCCAGGCCGCCTTCTTCACCTCCACAACCAAGGCCCCCGACCTCCCCAAGCCCCGGGGAGCTGCCCAACCCCTCTGTTCTCCCCAGCACGGTGCCAAAATGGGCTTCACACCACAGCGGGCCAGGCCGTGAGGTGACAACCTCTGGCTCCCTCCCGCCAGCCGACGCCATCCCGCAGCTGCCCGCCCCGTGCCCGGAGAGGAGGCACACCACCACCAGGACCCTGCGTGTCCCCTCTTGTCCCTCCTGTGCCTTTTCCCCGAGTGCTTCGGGGCTGTTTCTCAGCACACGTGCGGAGCAGCGCTGGCATTTTGCTCTCTGGAAGCCCCGACGCCGTCGCCAGCCGGCTCTGCCCACGGGCCCGCACTCACCTCAGCTTCTCCTCCTGCCAGGCGGGCTGCCCCACGCTATCCGGACGATCCCGTCTCCTCCTGTACAGACCCGACTGTGACAGCTCTTTCAGCTGCAAGGCCGTCATATTCCTCTACCTGGAGGTTTGTTGCTTTTTCTTCCTTTTGGTGGTGGCGGTAAGGGTGGGGGGTTGGCTTCGGGTTGGATTCCCCCCCTTCCAGATGTCGCTGCCAAGATGCCCGGAGAGAAGAGGCTCGGCGCCTGCACACCTGCGCCCGCCGGAGCCGTGAACCTCCGCAGGCAGGCAGCCGCCGCTCGGCTTCCTGTTCCTCATAGGTACACACCCTCCTGCAGGGCACCACGTTTCCTTGATCACTTTATCACACCTCGGGGATGGCCGTGACAAGCTCACCGAGCGCCCCAAGGGGCTTTGCTTTGCTCTGACCCGGACAGGAGCGACTCCGGTGTGCTCCGTGCGAACGGCGCAGCCCTTCCAGAGCCGGCTGGAATTAGCCAAAAAAGAAAATCCACCGGGCTGTAATGAGCTAAAAAGTCTTCCCCACTGTAATTTACGACACAAAGGAACTCATTAGTCCTATAAAAGTGCGGAGCTACTCAAGCATGCCAGCAAACTCCAGCACGGAGATTAATCCAGCAAAAACTGTGTGGCAAAGAAACTTCAGAAATCAGCACTAAAATACTCTTTTGGAAACACAGCAACACTGTGCTTGTCAGACAATAGCTTTTTTTTCGTTTTTCTCCCCTACTCCTAGCTACCAGAACGTAACCGACAGCTATTTGTCACATTTTGCAGTGATGGAGCGTCCTGTGTCGCTTGCAAAGCAGGAATGAAAATGTTGAAGGTTTCCTGTGAGACAGGAAGGTGACTAGCAGAGATTTGCAAGCTGCGTGCCTCATCTCGGTGAGTAATAAAAGTCTTCATTTGACTGGGAAGGAGGTTTCAAAGAACCTTACTCCTATTTCAAAAAAAAATTTCGAAGCTTCTTTGACTATTCTTGGCACGTATAAACCCTGAATTCACCGTATTCACTTCTGTGATGAGTGTGGGGGAGGAGAAGGGTTGGGTTTTATCAAATCAACTCCCATTTAATAAAAGCAGAGAAACCTAACAATTTGCAATGAGTGTTTTGACCAGGACAGGAAACAAGATCTATAACAATAAACTATGAGATTCTCACCATAAAGTGCTTATTTTGTAGTGGAATACACACAAGAAAGCATTACTGTACTTCATGTAACGGAGAAGTGCAAAGTGTGTACTAATGAGTATGTCACTTGTTACCAGTTTTGTCAACATTACCAGACAGAACGCCAGCCCAGGAATTTTACGTAATATTTCCAATGTCAGTCTGGAATGTCATCAAAATATAATATAAAACATCACACAATGGAAAAATAATAGAAATTACTCTGGAATCATATAACATGCCAAAGAGATGATAGTTAGAGAGATCCCAAGTGATTTATATGATGTTAGAAGGCTGCACACATTGAAGTGTCAACAAGAGCTATATATCCATACTCTTGTCCTCAGAAAATGAGAAGGAACAGTCACAATATTTGCCTAAACACGCTGCATTCCAGTTTCGAACAAAGCACTTAAAATTACTTCTCAATGCACAATAGGATGAGCTTAAGCATAATTAAATGACAGTTCCCTGCAGTCAGCCAGTGACTCAGTGAAAAGTTAATGCTGTTACAGGCGGATGTTCAGGACGGCGGATGACAGATGCCTGTGGCACAGCAACATTTACACGTTATCAACAGTTTTTACTGTGTTTTAAATACCAGTGTAGCAAAGATAGATCTTTGTCCAAACAGTTTTAGATAATAACAATCTAAAAAGTGAAGACAGAGTAGGTTTTTGCTATGGAAGAGCTCTTCATAAACTAATAAAATCGAACTATTACCTAAATTTCTTCATAACATTTTATTGACTACAGTAGCAGTTTCTTCAGTGTACTTTGGTATTAATCATGATACGAGTCCATCAAAAATTAACAGAAAAAATCTTCCCTGGCTTTGCTGCAAGTTGCATTAGTGTGAAGCAGCGTTAAAATTCATGTTTATCTGCGTGGACAGCCACTGAGGCTGCACAGCATACAGGACATCAGCTTTTACCAAAATCTGCTTTGAAACCTCACTTGCACCAAACTGATATTATTAAAATTTAAAATCTATACCAGCAGAGAGAGCACATATATTAAAGGAATACAAGAAGTCCAAGAACAAAAATGAATTGTTTTGTTACAGAGCTGCCCGATATCAAATCCGACTCAATCTAAAGGAGGGCAAGATGGTTATTTTTTAAGACAGATGTGGTAGGCAACTCCACAGCATACATTTTTAACTGGCTTCTTCAGCAAGCCTCGATAGGGGTCTAAGCTGCTTTAGAAAATACTTTCTTTTTGGAGGACTTGAAGATAAGCTACTAGCTGTCTGCAGGAAGAAATCCAAGCAGAATTCCTTTTCTGCCCCGTGGGATCCCACATCAATTCTCACGAGAGACAAGGCTTCAGATCTTAAATTACTCAACTGTTAAGTTCTGAATATCAAATACACGTTGTAAGGGTGGTTGTCAAAGAGGTGCTGGAGAATGCAAATGACTTTTCTCCAGTAACTTGCTGAAAGGTTTCCCGAAAGCGACTCAGATGGAGCTAGCTCTGCAGGAAGAATTTCCCAAGCGAGTGCCTCCTGCTCCCCCAACCTTCTCTTACCTTCCAGCCTCTATCTCCTGTTTATAATTCAGTTTTAAGAGATTACATTCTTACATTCCTCCTGCATAGGATGGGGCTACTTGGATCTTTCACATTCCAGGAGAATTTTTGAGGACCAGCCAAGTTGCCACAGCTCCTCTTGTTACCAGCAACACACAGCCTCCTTTCATGTTCTGCGCTTTGAAGATTCATCCTTCATTTCTGAGTGTATGCCTCTTCACTCATGCAACCGGCCTTCCTCCCTCCCCCAAAGAAAAAGTTCTGCTTATGTCGCTGCTGCAATCTGGTTGATAAGCACAATGCTGTCAACGTTTTGTTAGAGGAAGATATTCATCTGCGTCTAAGTACCAAAAGACAGAACCTAAACTGAAACTATACGCAAGTCCTTCATCCATCCCAAGCTATGAATGACTTTTTGTTATGTGTTACAAGGGTCATACTTGAGTTTTCACTTCAGTCCTACAAGGCATTTATCTTGATATGTCAAGCCTGAATTTCACTGATATCTCATGCCTGAAAAGTGTTTTGCAAGTGTTTTTGCTTGCAAGTGTTTTGAAACATCGCTCAAAATTCCGAGCAAGTGCTATTGCTTTGGGGACTGTGGGTATTCAGCAGAATTCTGCAAATTAAAAATCATTTAAGACAGGCTATGACTCGTCACTTTTCACTATGTTCATAGGGACAATCTATGACGATAAAACCCATGTTGTGGATTTAGGAATAATAACAATTTTTTTAAAAGTACTTCTAATTCAGTGCATTTCCTCGTGAGTTCTCATTTGCAGAGAACACACGTTAACTACAGAGATTAGGAAAGGCAAGGTCTTAGCATTCTCATTCCACACAGAGAAGCCTTTATTAATGTTATTGATCTTCTTTTTTCCGCTCCAGTGGCACAGTCTTGTGTTGTTTTTTTTTTAACTTTGAACAGATGACCCGACTTCAATTAAATTTAGTTTGAAGATTTTTGAAGTGATAGAAAAAGCTGTTTACAAGGCAGCACGAAAGGTCAAAAAACTAAATCCAAAGAGCATCAGGAGAAGGGCACACAGATCCCTGTAGAGCACCCACAGTTAAAAGGTGCCAGCAGTGGGGACAGGAGAAAGGGCACGTTTTTCCACCTCTTATCATTTCTCCATCCCCACTGCTGGCCCAGCTTATCACTGAGGTGAGTCTCTCAAAAGTAGCATGTCCAGAGTGTTGGCTTTCAACTATTTCTCACTAGGTCTGGAAGAAAAACACTCTTTAAAGCCAAAATTAAAAAAAAAATAAATATTAAAAACTACTCTCACTCCCATGCTTTTCCTTGGAAAGCCTTCCCACAGACACAAGAGGTGGCTCTGCTCAGGGTTTGCTGTCCATGGAGAGAACGGTGCCAGTGGCAAAGCCAGCATCAGGCCCCGCTTTGCAGGTCAGCGGGAAGCATCCCGGCAGCAAGTGAAGGAAGATGGAGACAACTCTTCTGGTAGGTTTGTAGGAGGCAGCAAATTTTGCGATGTGCCAGCAGCAAGTGAGGTGCTGAATGACACCGGGGTGGTGAGCCTCAGGTGACAAAGAATGCCTTGGGTCACTGCTGGAGCAGATGAAGATAAAAGGAAAGGAGCAGAGAGAAATCAAGCCACAGATCTATGCACGTGAACCTTGAAAGGAAAATTTCAAAGCTTCACAGGAGTCTAAATGGTTGATTCAAGGAGCTACATAATTAACTAATTACATGTTTCCTTCCTTGTGCCTAATAGGACTCCCACATCTGTTTTGATGTCTCCTGCCCTGCTCCACTTAGCAATCAATCAATCCCAAAGCATGCATATTTAATCTGTGGATGGCACTAGGAGCTGAGGCGCTTTATCCACATACACTGCAAAGCACTGCTATGGACTTATGTCCAGTGATCAAGTGCTACTGCCATGATTTGCCAACAGCTGCTGGTTTACCTTAACCTCTTCTACGCCTGAGTAACATAAAAAACTACATGGTGATGTGCAAGCGTGGTGTAAGGGCAAGCGTGGGAAAAACCTTTCCTCCATCTGGATGCGAATCAAGTTCTTTCGGCTGCCTCCTCCGAGCTCTGCCACCCCCTGACCTTCTGCCCAAAGAATGCGTAACATTCAGCTGCAAAACACTTATTTTTCTCCAGCAAGTGGAAACCTGCTTGAGGATGTGCTTAACAATAACTCCCTCTGCTGGGAAAACGCTGCCTTCTTGCTCAGTTCCGGCATTTCTCCCTCCAGCCAGAGGGATATGTTCATTAACCCAAATTCACTTTAGTAATTCACACTGGGGCCAAGTTGAGACCAGAAGGGAATGACAGACCAGCAGCTGAAGATGCAGGTTAGTATTATAACCAGAAATGTATGCTGTTAATCAGTTGATGATCAATGCATGAGTAACAGTGCAAGGAAAATATGTGACAGAGCATGAATCAGTCTTCCCTGCTGTTTGTAAATAAGCCTCTCAAAAAAGAGTGTTAAACAAACCGGAAAGCGGTTGAAGGGTTCAGATGGATATAAATACTCACATGGACCCTGAACACCATGGGATAAACATCTTAAAAAAAAGACAAAACCCCAAAGATAGGGAGGTGAGGGTAACAAAGCCAGCAAATTCAGGATTTTAATACATTTTAATAGCCTGGGATATGTGGAAAAACACAGGTAAGGCACACAAGCACTTCCGAATCTGCATTTCTAGAAGGAGAACCTTCCCTTCAGAAACATTTTACAGTCTCAGTATTAGAAGCCTCTTCCCAATAGAGATTTTCAAACCTTCTCAGGAGGACAACCTGAGAAGTCGCATTTTTAAACAAGTTGTCTTCCACCAGCACCCTACTACTGTAGATCTATCCAGAATGTCTCATGAATTGTAATGAGATAAAACACCCCCGAAAATGGGGTTTAAGGCCCCTGGAGCCAGCTGGTTCCCCAGGTACACACTACAAAAGGCCAAGAAAGCCTCAACAACAACAAAAAAAAAGACAACAAAAGTAGAACCATAAAATGGGTGGCAACTGAAGGAAGCACTCCGTGTTTCGGCACTTTGCTGATGGCTGGTTTTGTGCCCCAAAAGCCAGCGAGCCCCTTGAGAGCTGCAGAAAGGTCAGTTGATCCGCTCCATCTAACAAGACCTGGTTTTGTGGGACACAGAGGGGGAGATCTCAAAACAGGCCCCAGGCTTACTTTTCCCCTTCGCTGAAAGAATGGGAGCATTAGGATTTCTTAATTTTTCTCCAAAATACCACCAATTGAGGTTAAATAAATGTGAACAAAAAGACAGCTGCCTAAAAACTGCTTCCTCTTTTGAGTGCCCAGTAATGAATTCTCCTCACCCCTTTGATTTCCGTCTAACAAATAATTTTCAGATGACTAATGCTGCACTGAGAGCAGAGAAAGACGAAGTTCTCATCAAGATTTCATAACTTTTACACTGAAATGAAAGGAAACTGGCAAAGGCGGGAGATTGCATGCTCCCTTTGAGAAGGACGGAAGAGCTCCTGGTGGCCCCCACAACATGGACATGCTTGAAGACGCCACTACCACCGCACGGCGCACAACCAGATGATGACCACCAAAGCAACAAAGAGAGCTGAAGCTTCTTCATGGCCACGAGCAATGGGGTTTTCAAAGGACAATCCATCCCTGGGCTCCTGAGAGGAACCGGGGTCAGAAGAAGGATGAGAAGGTGAAATTACGCAGTACTGCTGTACAAAACAGGGCTTGTCGATTTAGCAGCTCAGAAGAAGCTAGGATATTCGTTGTGGTATGTTTGTAAACATATTACAAGGCCATTTCACAGAGAGACCATATTTGCCAAAAAACAAGGCAAGGAGCACGGAGAAACCCTCTAGGCAGCACAGCAGATCAGGCATACCAGGAAGTAGTCCTCTACTCTGGCATTTCCAAGAAAGGCAGAAAGCAGAGGTTCCTTACAGATTATTACTGCACTAATGAACCAACCATGTCACCTTGAAAAGGTCAGAGATAAATAGTACAATAATTTCTGAAACAAAAAATAATATACTCTTTAAGGCGGAACATACAACATAGCTCGTGTCTAGAAAAATAAAGTTGAATGCATGTAAAGACTTAAGAGACATAGATAGGTAAGGTGCAATTTTCAGTCACTCATTACAATCTTAATTTTTAACTATACACATTTTGATTTCAAGGTTATTAAAACTTGTAATCTGTATCCATGCAAAAAATTCCATACAGAAAAATAAATTCACAGCATGAAAGAAACAAAACTAACTAATCCTGAAAATTACGAATAAGTTGCCCTTTAATACTGCAAAAAGCACTTTTAGATTCAGCAGAGAAAATAAAAATATAACCTCATACAGATTTTTCAAAACATTTTAAAGCACATGAAAAACATCCTTAAGACTTCTATACTAGAGCAAATGTCTTAAACCTAAAAAGCACCAAACCTGAGGTTTGCTTCACTGGCAAAGTGACTGACTTTTGAACATAAAGAACTCCCTCAAATTGCACCAGAGGGAAAAATTTCGGTACCAGGTGGGACAAATCCATTCTTTCCACTGAAATTACACTTTTGGGTTCAGCTAGTCTGTGCTGGTCTTTCCAAAACACATCCTCTTCACCATCCCGATCGGCACTACCGAGTACCCCACTGCTCAGCACGGTTAGGGATGGTGTACATCTACAAACGAACCCTGAATCCTCTTTCTGCGAGCCTGCATGAGGACAAAACGGTTTCCCTAAAAACCTTCCAGATGAGCAACAGCAAAAAGTGTACCGGGGACACCACGACACCTCCGTACATTTCAAGAACGCCAAAGGACTCTGGCCAAACCTCTATTAACAGTGCCGCTCGCTTTAGTAGAAGGGCAACCCAGCAAGCTAAACTATTACTTATCCTCTTCCTAATTTCATTTATCACTGTTCCCATACACGGCTCCTGCTCAGAATTTCCCCACAAGCAACTGAGAGACCATATAACGTGCTGCCAAACTTCTGGCTCTAAAAACAGCGTGGCTTGCATTCCAGCAAAAAGCAGAGACAGACCCAAGTACGTACAGGTGGACACTTACTAACAGGGTGTATCCTCGCCGGCAGCAGGTTCACAATGAGCAGCCTTTCCCATATATAGCTTTACAGTGAATACCCACTGTTTGCACATTTTCCCTGTGGTTATTACTGGTAGTTGTGATAAAAAAAAAGAAAAAAGTGACTTAGCAAACCACTTCCTTCTTTCACCCTGTAAAAAAAATGTGATGCAGCGAAGAGCACAACAAATACATCAAAGTTCACAGTTTAGGCTCCACAAAATCCATCGTGCAAATTGTCCATCTGAAAACAACCAAGGAGAGAGAAGGAAGCAAATCATCTCCCTGAAAGAAAAGTATAGCTTTAATTTTATCACCTGTATTTTTAAAATGACAAAAGTACTAAAGCCTGGAGAGGGAACAGCCAACAGCTGTAGATCCACTTCTTGGGATCATTCAGGTATTCTCATATGTTTCCTGACGCTCCAGGGACTGAACGTGAATGTGATAACTTCCGTCCCTTCTGTGGTTTACCTTAACTTGTGGCTTTTTATGCTCCCACAGCAGTCCTCAGGTTGATTAGCTCATGCTTAGAGGGCGAACTGTGGCTGATTCCAGCACAGGGTTTCAGAAGGGGCCCACGTGTCTGCTGCATGGCTGTCTTCAAGGGTCTCCTCACTCAGGAGTCAAAAAGCAAAGTAACAGGCAACAACACTGTGCAAAAATCCAGAAATCTCAAGGAATATGAGAGAGCCACAGGTCCCCAGCTGGGAAGAGCAACACCTGAGGTCACAGGTGAGCACTGAACAGCAGCACAGAGGCACCCTACACCACAAACACCTCTACCAATGTCAAAGGGAAGGAGAGACCTTCTCTCCCCACTCTCCCACCTGCTTCAAAATGGGGAAAACCCTTTGACCTTCTTTCCTGAGATGAAGGCAGACAGCTTCACTCTCCATCTCTTGGAAGACCACCTTCTCTGCCAGCCTCAGCACTGGGCAAGGACTAACTGGGAATGGAAAAACAACCACCGCCTCCTAGAGCAGCTTACTGTCATCAACCTACATGGCTGAACAGTAGCCGAGCTGCATCTCTGTTGTGCTGACACAGGCTCAAATTCAGTTTTCCTAAAGCAATCTGAATCTTGTTGACACCACTTCAAAGACCCCAGGCAATCTTTTACAGGTCAAAGTAGCAGTACCCCCAAGACACACAACATTCCCCTGCCACCTGCTGTACAACCAGAGCTCTGTCAAGTGCAGCTGCCAGTGATGGGGCTGGAGAAGCGAGATGGCAAAAACTGCGTACGGGGAAGGTTCACGAGGCCACAGCCTCCACAGGGGACACGCAGGACATGCATCTGGGCAGAACTTCCCCCGAGCTTGACTCACACAGCAGTACGGCTCCAACACACGCAAGAAGAGATCTACCGAGCAGCATTTTCCACTGCGTGCTCTTAATGAAGTGACTTGTGTCTGCTACTGGTTACAGAGAACAAACTATGAAGATACAGTTTTCGTATATTATGCAATTTGCTTAAGGTAGCTTTCTTCCATTTAACAGTGGATTGGACACAGCACGTCAAACAGTTTCTAAAGGTTTCATATCTTCTAACCACAAGTATCTAACCCTCCTCACACTATTCAACCACATACTGACAATAGGGGTTGCAAAATATTCTTGTAGAGTTTATAAAGGAATTCAAGAAAATTGCTGTTCTTTTCTTGATCGCTCAGAAAGGTATTTATCAATTTGTGTGTTTATGGAGAAGACCTCTAACATTCCTGTCCTTTTCAGATTAGCGTTTGTTTTACAAAACAGAAGTTAAAAGCAAATACAGCATGGGAAAACATGACTACTTGCCCTTGATTCTCCAAAGCAGTGAAACTGAGCAGGGCCAGCCTCTGATTTACAGCAGCATTTAATGGAGAAACTGATGTGCTGCTCTGAGACACAACATTTGTGCTGGGATTTGATAGTGCCACTAAGGGTACTGCAGAAATCAGATCTATTTGGATATTTAAAACTGTACTTAGTTTATTTATCTGTAATGTATTTATCTGCAATATTCAATGCATCTCTGAAGTCTGTTGCACAATGCCTTGCCTTTTAGGGCCTTCTTGCAAGACTTTTGTTAGAAAATGCACTCATCTCATTAACCTTTCCTGAATATTTTGATTGTATGCACCAAATAATACTAGTCCATAACAACAGATACTAAATTTGCTTTTTCTTCTCCACTGTGTTTCTCTACATTCTCCTTCTTGCTATTTCTGTCTTTAGGCCACTTAACCTTATCAGTAACCCTTTTCTCTGGACAAATTAACAATGTAAGTTATCTTTCCAAGCTGCTGTTTCCTATAACGCCGCATAGTGCTTCCTCATTTGAACTTCTTATCTCTTCCTGTGAAGTCCCGCAAGCACAGAAACAGCAGCGAAGTTGTATTAAATTTATCACCAGACAGTTTACCAGACTAGGAGAAAGAATGCACCGCAGCTTTGTCTCTCAAAAGCAGCACGGCAAATGTCAAGGTAAGTGCGGTTTGTTCCTGAGGATACAAAAAAAAAAAATCACAATAAAGCTGTTGCAGTGCCGAATGAAAGAGAGGCCACTTGCTATTCCAGTGCGTATTTCATATATCGCTCCTATGCCAGCAGGCCCACTTTCAAAGGAAGCCAAGGACAGTTGGTTGATTCATGGTGACTGTAAAAGCTGTGTGACTACATGGAAAATGCCAATAAGCATCTGTTAAAAGGGAATTAGGAAAACACGCGTTAACTTTTAAATTAACACTTTAAAAAAAAAAAAAAAAAAAACAAAAACAAAACAAGTCTGAGTCATTTATTAAGGAATTTGGCCTGGGTAAACATGATTTTTCAGTTTTGTTTACTTCAGAGTAGGTGGTCCTATTGTATAACCAAGCCAAAACGCTGTGCTGAAAGAAAACTTGCAAAGGACGTTACAGCAGAGAGCGGGACAAGGCCAGCCCTTGCTAACACGCACTGCCCTGTCTCTGCGGTCTCTGCTTGCGCAGACGAGCCATAATGGGGAAGTGCAGCACGGAGCCACTCCAACCACCCCAGACAACCTCGTGAGGTCCTGGCACTGAGCTTCCAGCACCAGCAGAAGAGGGGGTGGCAGCCCCCAAGGGAGAGGAGAGGGGCTAAGCATGGGCTAGGCCTGGAATTAGGCCGGTGTTGTAAAGCAAAGGTTGCCTATGGGAGGGAACTGCTTCAGTCCCACGTTCCCCATAGGATTTCCCTTTGCTCTTTGAACCAGAGCAGCAGCAGGTCCTCAGGGCTGCTCCGGAATGCCCCGCAGCTCCAGGTCAGGTCTGTGCCCTCCTCCCTGCTTCGGGCAGTTTGGGCAGCTCCCCACCAGGAGCTCTCGGAGGTGCTGGCATTGCCAGGGGCTGGCGGAGAAGGCAGACAGTCGCACCCTGCAGCTGCCTGCCCTGCCACCCCGAGGGGTCACCGCTCACCGAGCAAAGCAGAAGGAAGCACTTACTCACGTCTCAGCTGTTCCAGTCTGCGCAGGGTGTAGACGTGAGATGACTGGGCTGATCTAGGAGCTCACCACCACTGAAAGCGCAAAGTCTGGTTCCTTTTCTTAGGTTCCCCGGCTCTTCCTCCCGCAACCACAATGCTCCTTCCTCACCTCCAACCCCAGCTGCAGGGAGCAGTGCCCTCCTTCGGGCCATCTCTTGCTCTCACCAGAGCTCTCTCCGAGCTGTTGCAACCCACCAGAAGATGACCTTTTTATGGAGGGGGGGAGCTGGTTAGTGAATTCAGCTGGTGCCAAGCAAGGGAGGGATATGTGCCACTCTCAGCACAAGGGACAGAAGAGGGAGCAGGCAAGAAGCACCTCTCCATTTCATCTAAAGTGAGAAGTTCCCTCAGCTGGGGTGGTGCCAGGAGGTGACCCCTCCTGGGACGGTAAGCTGCAGCCAGGGGAATCCTGGAACCAAGAGCAACTTTGTAAAAACAGTATTTTGCATCTTTTCAGGACCTTCTGATCCCAGCCCTCTCAAGGTTTGCAATCATCCTTCCCCATTAATCAGTGACGTGCTTCCCCTTGCCATTAGAAGATGTCTTCCACACATTTCGGAAGTCATCTGAACGTGAGCTGCACGCCTCCCCCTGCCAACACGAGGCAGCTGAAACCCGGGGCTCACAAGAAGTCACAGAGCTGTCCCTGCACCCACTGCGATGACAAGATCTGCCACAGAGCTGAACCACAGCTCGTCACCTCCCTCGCCTGCTTCGCACCAAACCCACCCAGCGCTTCCTGATAGCTTTGGCTTTGTCCAAACCGGGTCCCTGCCCGGCAGCTTTAAGGCATCTCCCCTGAGGTGGAGGGGTGACCCCATCCCTGCACCCCGCAGAACTCCCCGCAGATGGAGCTGGAGAGCTGCGCACCGCTGCGGGCTGCACTCCTCTTCCTCCTCCTCCTTCTCCCCCTCCTCAGCCCTGCCCTGCCCTGCCCGCTGCTCTCCCATCACATCATGACGCTGAGCAAGTATTTGGTGTTGGGAGCTGTCAAAAGCTTCCTCTTCTCTAACATGAATGGGAATAACAGGAGAGAAGCTTGACCTTTCCACCAGCACACCCCTGGAAGATGTGAAAGCGGCATTGCTCTTGCTGAGCAGGGCAGTGAAACCACAGAATTTGCCCCAAAGCTAATGAATGCTACTCACCAGTTTTGAATCCCTGAAGGCATGTTCATCCAGCTGCCTACTTTGAATCTGCCCGTGGTCCTGCTTACTGTTATAATTCCCCTTACGGTGCCCAGGGCTGCATCAACCAGACCCTAAAAAGCCAGGATCCTCAGGGCCAGAAAGGGAAGAGATCAGCACTGCTTTTCTTACCTCCTGCCTCCTCTGCAGTATGTGATGGGGGAACACAAACAGCGGGGCTACAGCTGCCCGGCACGGCTGGATCGTTCCTCGTGGCCGGATCCTGACACATGGGGAGGCACACGTACCTGTCGCATGCAGGCAGCACGGCCGTGGGCACTTACCATCCCGCGCCGATGCACGCAGCAGGGGCACGTCAGGGCAGCGTCCCACTTCGCCTCCTCTGACTGCACCCCCCCACCCGGCCGCACCATCTCCTTTCTGGTGGACGGGCACACAGGAGGCAAGGCTGTTCGGTGAGAAGAGCGACTCTAACTCCCGGGCAGGGCTATCACGTTCCTCCTAATTCGCTCACGGAGACTGCAGACACATTAGCTCACAACCAAAATAGATCTGCCGTCCGTGGAAGCAGCCCTGTTCCCGGGTTTCAGTAAAGCGGAGTGCACCAACTAGCGGGTGCTGCGCTCTCTCCGGTCTTTCCCGAGTGCTTTTTAGGCTCTAACAAGGCCTCTCTGTTGTCCTCCTCTGGCAGGACTGCTCTCAGGCTGTCTCAGTAATGAACACACAGCCCTTTCAAACAAATCTAGGTCGACCACCCTTTGTTTTTTACACACAACATTTCCAAACGACGATCTGCTTTTCAGTGCAAGTACATCATAATGCTAGGTCCTTTCACTACACCCTCCAGATCCCTTTTCAGCGTGCCACGGCCATTTGAATTCTCCTTCACGAGTGCTTTCCTTAGCACTTCTCTCTGTGACACTTCAGCCTCTTCGTTGTGGACCTCTCTCCAGCCTGCCACGACCACTCTGAATGCCTCTCCCGTGCCCCCCGAGGCTGCTGCTACCCCTCCAAGTCAGGGGCACCTGCGGACTTCACAGGCTGTGTCCGGGTCGCTGATCGAGTTATTGAATGCCGGTGGGAAAGGAGGAACTCCTGTAAGGTCCTGTTGGGTAGGGTCCGCTGGTGGCTTTGTGTCATAACAACAATTCCTGATCAAATACTATTATTTTTTTTTTCTAGCATATGTACGACTTCCTTCCGGCAACTTCACCTAGACGATCACTTCCTAAGTGAAAAGTGCTTCCCTACAAAACACAGCCCGCTGCGGTGAGGCCCAGCCTGGAGTCCAAACCGACACATCTCGGAAGGGGAAGACGAAGGAAGGTGAGGTGGTAGCAGTGGAACTTCTGCAAATGGCACAGGACAGTGACAAAGCAGGGGCAGGAGAGGATGGGTATATACATAAGAAGCAGGAGAAGCTGCAAGGCTTGTGCTCCAACAAAGCTAACCACGACGGCTCTGGAATACTTTTCTCTTGCCTGCTGGTGGAATTTTGTGCGAGCCAGCATCCACTGATAGACCTCATTCATTCCCTCCCCTCTGCTCCCTATGCAAGGTCACCTGTCAGAGCTGGAATACTGACTGCTTTGAATTCATCTGTTCTCGGAAATCCACGCTTCTTTTTAAATACTGTACCATTCTCTTAGTGTTTATATACTGAGCATTAACCATAGCCATACATTGCTAGGGATCAAAGTTAGGCTTATTGGTCTTAAATCCTCCAGCAGTCTATTTTTGCCACCTTTTTTAAGTATAAATCATGCATTCACTCTTCTGCTAGCCCTCTGGGGCCTTTTATATGGGCTCTCAAAACGCATCCCTAACAAGCATTACAGTGGTCTCTGTACTACTGCTGGCACCACAGGCACATGATTAAGCCAAAATATTACCGAAATTGTATCTCACTGTTTGACATGAATGTTGAGAAAAGCATTCTTCCTGAACATTATTGCTGCACATTGCTATTATCTTTAAGGATTAAACGATAACAGTGACAGCCAGGGGAAAATAAACAAAATTCAATGCAAAAGGAAAGGCTATGTCGGTGGAATGGTATGGAAAGAGCAGAAGATAAATCCCCTTTAGGAACTTATTTACACATTTCATACTGATCCTAGCTGCACTCACTGCCAGCTGTGTGAAGCTGGAAGCAGGCTGCACAACCAGCCTCATGCTGTGAAACTGAAGCCCATGATGGAAAATGTCATTAATGGGCTCCCCTGTCCCCAGCGAGACTTGCAAGAGGAAATGAGACAGCGCTGAATCCATGGCTCTTACAGAGCATCCAGCACTCATACCCTGGCTAACACTATCGTTAACCACTTTCCTCCCAAGCTCTCTGGCCCCAGAGCTTGGAAGTTTCTCACCAGGCCCTGCAAGCGTTGTCCCATTATACTTTTGCAAAAAGGACAGCAGCTTGGCTGGTGAAGAAAGCCAGAGCATGGACACTACCAGGTGACATTTATTATTTATGCGAATCTCACTGCATCTAACAGGTTTCTTGCTGAAGCATCAGCCAAGACAACATCTCTCTGGACCTGACTACCCAGCCCGGGCTGCACTACAGAACAGAAATGAGAGCTAGGGCATTAACGCCTGCCTGGCAAAACAGCAACAAGCCAGAAAACTTACTGACTGCAAAGCCTGGATTTCTTTCAAGAAGGATTTGCTCGATGCCTAGATCAAGAAACTGCACAGAATTATGGTGTAATTCAGACATCTGTGGCAATCCTACTTGCAGATGTGAACTTCTCAGTTACTGATTGACTGCACCATAAAAATTCATTATAAAGGTTTACATTTAACAAGACTAGAGGAATAAATTTAGGCAGCAGAAATGGGAAAAACAAGTTATTACATATCAGACCAGTGAAGATGAACTCAGCTTAATTGTTTGGAGGGGAAAATACAGTGAGTCACTCTTTAAAATTTCAAGCGTTCCCAACACAACCTCTGACAACTGTAAGGTACTTTAAAGATTCAGAAAGGGGCTGTAGGCTCTCTGATTCAGATGACCTACCTACAAATAACTCATTTGACTACTGAACATCAATCACGTTATTAGCCGGGTTTCGATTTTTGAATAAATCTGTGTCAACACCAAACTTCCTTGAAGCTTTTTGTTACACACTGTTTAGAATACTTGCATACTAGCAACAGAAATCATTACCATGTGGGTAACAAAAGATTTCAGTTCTTATCCTTCCACCTCACCCACCATGCTGCTTTCCCCTCTTGCTCTTTTCCCATTCTATTTGGGGAGTTAAGAAAATGAAGAGTGCAAAGATGCATACAGATTCATCTTCTCCAGGCAGAGGGACTTTCTAGCTAACTGGAAATACATACAACATGCTTTCTGAAGTCATGGCAGCCTGAAAATTGTCTCTTCACAGGCCAGCCCATTCCAATCCGCGTGTCTATGTTGCATGTCAGGGCTTTAATGCTCAGGAACTCCTCCACCCCTTCAGGCCAGCAGCACTAGGGTCTTACATCTGCAGAAATCATACCAGCACCTTGTCCAGCTTCATCACCCAAGAAGATTTGCAGTCCCTGCCCATCACCCTCCTCCCCTCACCAAGTGGCTTATCCAAGGACTTATTTTCTGGATCAGTGCTTTTATAGCAGTACAGTTGGAAGGTGCAGGATTACATACCATAACAAAGAGGCAGGATTGTGTGTTGAATGTTTAAGCTGGTAAGAAGCAAAAGGGTATTCTTCAGAAGACAAAACCAAAAAAATATGTAATCATTCACCATTAAAGTCTTATGTTGGACTTTAGAAGCACAAAGCTCTGGTGCAATTACTACCAGAAAATTCTAAGGGTGCCAATTTGCAGAAAGCCAGTAAACACACTGCACATATTTTAAAGCTCTGACAATTAATTCTGCTTTATGTGACAATAGCTATGCACAAACTTTCTAAGCTGCCGCTATCATCTGATTCTTTTTTCCCTTGAAAGATGGCGACACCTTACAGCAAAGCAGAGCAGTCATAGCTACAGGATGAGCTGAGGTATTACTCCATCCTGCTGGCTGTAACAAAGAGTATTGCCTTTTTTTTTTTTCTTTTCACCTGTGGAATTTTAAATGTACTGTAACCCTATAATTTTATTCCTCTGGCAGTTTTTTTTCCCTTATTTGAGGTTGGAAGGGGGTGTCAAAGCAGACGCATTCTCCAAATGACTAATGTCTTTACATATTACAGTCCTCCACTGTCTGCTTCCCTCTGCTATGTACGGACCTGACTCTTACGTTTGAGCATCTCATGGTCCTTAAACTATTTTCCCTCGAGCACTCCTGCAAACTTAGGAAATGCTACGCAGCTGAGCCTGGGAATTTAAGACAGGCAGCATCACTTATCATGGGTCAAAAAGGAGAGGGTGCAGGGCAGGGCTCTGAGCTTGCATATTCACTTCAGGCCACCTGGAGCCTGGAAGCACGCTCCAGCAGGAGTTAAAAAGGAAAAAAAAAATCACAACAGTTTAACTCAAGCAAGAGGGAAGGGTTTCAGGGCTTGAACTCCTGCGCAAAGCATTCATTAGTGGTAAGCTCCAACCTCAGCTGCCAGCAGGGCTGGCATTCAAAAACCGTCTCTCAAAGCACCGGGTGGAGACACAGCTGGGCAGGGGACATCCGGCGGCACACTCATTTCTTACACCACTTTTTTTTTTTTTTTTTTTTTTTTTTGGAGAGGGCGGGGAAGTGTTTTTCAAAGAGCGAAGGAGCAGCCGGAGGAATCCGGGCCCGGAGGCGCGGCCGGGCCGCGAGGGGCTGACGGGTCCCGCCCGAGCCCGCCCGCCGGGCCCGCGCTCCGGGAGCCCGCGCTCCTGCCGCCGCCCTCCCGCCCCGGGGGCGCCGCGTCCTTTCCTTGGCGCTAGGCCGCAGGCCCTCCGCCTCCATCCCTCCCACCAGCGCCCCTGAGCCCGGCGCGGCACCCCGTAACCACCAGCCTCCGTTCAAAATAAATTAATAAAAAAACAAACCACACTCACTCACGCGAACGCATTGAAATTAGTTGGCAGGCCCCGAACACACTTTGCTTTCAGCCCGGCCCGTGCACTTAGGACACGTCTTCCGTTGGAGAAGGGGTGGTATTCAGAGGAATTACTTGTGGGATTAGTTTTGTTACACAGCGTCTGCAAGCTGGGGCAAGGCTGTATTTGCAGAAGGCTGAATTTAGCAGAGACATCATGAAGTGGCAAATAAGGGGGAAAAAAAAAAAAAAAAGAACTTACTGTCTGCTACAGCAGTGGTCTCCAAACTATTTTGATCACATACCCCTATCAATAAAAATACTGAGCACACACCCCCAATTTATGTATAGTTATTTATAAATCATGTACATATACTACCGAAGTTTTGTTTTTTTTTTCTCCCATATCTCAATGCATTGTCATGTATCCCACTTTGGAGACCTCTGTGCTAGATATAACGTGAGGACAGTGGCTGCTGTGTGACAGAAGCAGGACGCCTACAGACAATGAGCAGACAACTGCTGAAACCAAATCGCTTCAATCTGAGGCCAGCAGAAATGATTTACAGACAAATTATGAAAGAGACAGGAAATGAAAACTGGAGTGGGGTAACGGAAGGTCATATATTTACGTGTCCCTTATTCCCCCTTCTATTTCTCCCAGACTTTACCAAAATCCACTTCCACTGCCCCCATGCAGCTCCTCCACAGCCTGTTTTCCTTGGTAGGGACTAAAATAAGGATCACCTCAAGTTTCACCTTTCTGCAGTTCTGCCTCCTCAGGGCACCACCACAAGCACAAAAGGTTACTTGTGGGCTCTGCTGGGGGAAAGTTAATGGCAAAAATTATGGGTAGATGAACAACCAGATGAACAGAGGAAGTGCATTAGTTCATACGTGAAGACTGCAGTGGTTTACGAGCCGTTTCAAATTGACTTGCATACACTCTGATAGCCATCCTTGTTTAGATTTAAGGGAGATGATTTTTTGGGTTTAAAGATGATCCCATGCACAACTCAACACTAATTTAAGGAATATGGATACATCAATACTTATCTGCTCTCTGGTATCCATCTCTGGCCCACCATTACAGGCTCTTATACCAGTACCACCATAAAATATTCCAGTGCAACTTTCAGGTAGCATGTATCTCAGGAAACAAAAAAAGAATAAAAAGAAATACAAGCAAAAGAAAAACACCACAAGATCTCTTTGGAGTAACAGGGTGTGGTATTTCTCAGATTTTTTTTCCATTAAAAGTACTTTTAAGTACCTCTCCAGACACACACCCTTCATGAAAGAATGTGAGAAAGTAGCATTCACAAAGACCTTAAAACCAATCTAAATATGGTTTTAATAATAAATCCCCTATGAAGTGTATAATGTATATAAATGATCATGTTAAGATAAAGAATTACTGTCATGGTGTATCCTTAACAAGCAGTTAGAGACTAAAGTCTAAATTCAGGGCTAATCCACAGTGGATTTTAGGTACATCATTTGAACTTCCTCTGACGATGGACATTCCAGCTTCTACTTCCATTTATTTTCACTGCCATAAAAACAGCCAGTCATGAAGTTCAGCTGCATGTCAGGAGCTCAGAACAGCACGTACATACTAACTTTTCTTTTCCCACAACTTAAGCTATAGTGTGAGGTCATTTGCCCAATTTTATTTGTGGGAAAAATTGTGAAAATGTAGAAGAGTAGCACTAGAACTCATCCTGGAATGATATGCTTATTTTTCCTTTAATTCAAGTAACATGCTTATAATAATGACAGGAATAAATGAAAAATGCATTAAGCCCTAGAAAGAAACATGCTTTACCTGGGGCTTCCATAAATACTCAAAACTTACAAAGAAGTAATTTGAAAATACCACAACCATACAGATCCAAAAAATCCCTGATGTACTTCTTTCAAAATAGCTATCACCAACCTTATTTGAACAGAAGACATCAAAATCCCCAGATGTTGTGTGTGACAAAAAGGAAACACTAGTTTTGTGTATGGGGTATTCCGATGAAAGAAAGGAGTTCCGAAATTTATTTTCCTGCTTTCTAAGTAATACAGAGTTGCAAGGATGCCAAGTTATTTTGAACACACTGCATAACAAAATTCCACTGGGACAGCAAAAAAGCACCAGCTCACAGTATCTCTATTTCATTAACATTTCTAGATCATGACAATGTCAATAACATGCAACCACCGATCCTGTATTTATGCATAAGGTGTTTCCCTTTTGGTAAGGTATAAAAAGAGTACTAAATTAATTTTTAAAAAGTTACTTTGCTTCTCTTGTGGATGCCTATTTCAGTAGCTATCATCTGCTACTGAAAAACGAGGCATCAGTCCAAAGTAAAGAGCAAGCCTAGGAAGAAAAAATAAAGTTTTTGAATAATACTCAACAATTTTTCCACTATTTCTTTTGACAGAAAGAAAAAAAGGAAGAAAAGTATTTTCATCTGAAACCACACATGGAAAAATAATTTGGCTTGCCTCAACGTTAGGGGGGAAAAAAGCTCAGAGGAAGTTTTTATTTATTCATTTTTTAAAGCATAAAAATCCCAATGCAGCACTGGGCAGAGGAAGTTCAGCCGTGGGATCCCCCCAGCAGCATCTGTGGGCCCCAGTCTTGCTCCTGTGTGCACAGGGGCAGCAGCAGTGGTCGTGCCTGGCTCGGTGGCTCCACAGGAGAGCCCCCATGCTGCAGTTCATAACCTGTGGGGCAGTGATGACCTGGAGGTGGAGGCACTTCGTCACTTTTCGTTCCCACCTGACTGTGAACCTAGAAATGGGGAAGGAAAAGTGCTCCGCAGTAGCTTGAAGTGCTAGTGGAGGCCAGCCTGCTGCAACAAAACCCGCTACTTAATGCCACAGTGCCTGTTTTTGCTACAACCAAGGACTGAAGAGATTTCAGATTAGTTTTTCTTTATGTAAGAGATTCAAAATACACTGGGCAGTGACAGAAACACAACAAGACACTTCCTCATCCTCAATGTTCAAAACAAAAAGAATGGTGAAAAAGAGAATTAAGCAGAAGATGCGATGTCGCGCATCTCTTCTAATTTATTTCAGATCTTATCCTTCATGCCAGGCCTCTGGCTGCTCTTCTGAGCCATTTCAAATTACTTAAACATCTTGCTGTTACTGCAGACAAAATGGCTCAAATGGGATTTGCATGAGGGGGGAGACAAAGACAACAATGAACAGGGACAGCTCGGGTAGAAAAAGCTGGTGCAGCAAGAAAGGAGTAGAGACAGCTGAGGGTAGGAGGTAGGGAGGGGAAGGCAATAGCCAGCCACAGCTAATAAAGGGGAACAATGAATCCTTGAAAACACAACATCCCACCAAGTCCCAATATGTTCCAGATTTACTAGTGGTTAGCAGTGAATGCTTGGAAAGAAAGCACAGGAATCCCAGTGAATGGATTTAAGACAGAGATACAGCCAGAGGAGATGACATACACCAATGTCATGTGAAATATACTACGTGAAATGGAAGCAAACCCAATGGGAGCACCTTCAAAAAGCCAGTTGGGAAAATACATCTGAAGTGCTGCTGGGATGAAGGAGAACAGCTTCACATGCACAATGTTCAGAAATGGGACTCCATGCTTTATATTCCCGGGATCACTATAGAAGAGAAGTTTTTAAATCCAGGTTTAAATTATCTTAAACTATCCTGTGCCTAAAACTTGAAATTACATCTGATTTCCATGAAGAATGAACTCAAAGTGGCCCAGAGTTTCTTTAAATTCTGGTCTCTGCGCGTCCCAACTTTCAGCCTATGGATGCAAGAAGATGTCAGTAATAATAATAACAACAAACAGAAAGCAGCCCTCAGCTTTAACCGTCAGTGCCAGGAACAATGGAGCAGCAATTAAATACTGGAAGCAAGAGGCAAAAGGGAAGAAAAAGAAATGAAAATAAAACTTTCCTTGTGGTCAGATAAGCCACAGGATTTCCAGCTGAATTCCTTTCAGTTACAGAGACCTTCATTAATACATTATTTGTACTTGGATAAAGTACAATAGAAATGCATATTTTAAATAAAATCTTAGGGAATGCATACAGGCCAGCCATGCCAAAAAGCACATACCTACTCAAAGGGAGGCGCGAATATCACCGCCAGGACTGCGTGAGGCTGCCTTCGCCCTCTGAACGGAAAGCCAGAGGAACGCGCTGCACTTCTTTATTCAGAGCAACATCCTCTACTTAAGGGGAAGAGGATGCTTTATAATCCGGCCAACACTAATACATGCTTTGAGTGCTCAAAGGCACCTTCCCAAACACAGAACAACCAGTCCAAGCAACCTATAACTGAGGATATAAAAACCGAAAGGGTTTGAAAAGAGACACCACTAAGGAACAACCGAGACTCTTCTTTTCCCCCTCAGGCAGGAGACAGATGCCAATTCAAGAGCATCTCATTGCTCTTGTTCTTATAAGCAAGACATTTGGCAAAGCAAAGGCTTCCTTTGTTTGCTGCTTGCGTTTGTTTGCTTTTAAGCTCTCTTTCCCAAACAGAAAAAATAAATAAATAAATATTCTGTATACCATTCCTGGCCCTGCTCTCTGACCTTCAGTAAGCTACATTGTCCTTGAAATTGTGGTTTAGAGGCACGGTTTATGTGTAGCCCATTTTACAGCTTCTCTAGCTGGACTGAAATTGCTCCAGCAGTGTGATGCTGAACACCAATTCAGTACAAACTCTCCTATCCAGTTCATTTAAAAAAAGAAAAATTATATATTGGACATATTTTGGAAGACCCTCTCCTCTTCTCCCCCTGCTGCTGTTTGATGGCATCAAGACCCAGCTGAGAGCAGAGCCCAGGATGGACCAAGGCCCTTGTGTTCTCACACTGCCTCCCAACCTCTCCCTCCAGAAGCTGGCTGTCACAGAGGTAGTTACAGAGGAGAAGGCAACAGGTAGCTCACAGTAACCTGATGTGGCGGTGCTCAGCGTTCAGCAGAAATCAGCAGCCTTATGTAAATTAATTAGGGACACAAACAGAACACAACCTGCGCAGACTATGATTTCAGCAGCTTAATGGATAAATCATTACAGTTGTATAGAATCAAATCAGGTTAATGATGGACTGGGAGAAGATACTGAATCATGTTTGTACCATTAAATCCTAATGCGCTGCTCTTAACGTCATTGGAAAAGTACTGTTATAATGCAAAGTAACACAAGAAATGTTGAGCAAGCAGCCCAAATAAGCCAGGCACCTTAAAAACCACAGTGACAGACATTAAAACTCTGAGTCTTATCTTCCTTTCTTCCCCGCACCAAAGTGTCCTGCCACAGACGCTGCAGAGCCCTGCACGTGGGTGCAAGCAGAAGCCACGGCTCTGCCGGCCCTCGGTGCAAACACAACGGCGCCTTTCGCCACGCGTGCTAACAGCGCTATGCTGCCTTAATTCCTCCCCGGCTTTTTCATGCCCCGCCGGGTGAGACTGAAACCCAGCTGCCACCCAGGTGGCGAGCTCCTGAGCGAGCAGACCTGCACGGGCTCGCTTTTCACAGCCTGCGGATCCAGGATTTCACTTTCTTCCTCACCCGTAAACCTGCATGACGGTTTGCCAAGCTATGCAAACTCATTTACGGTAGCAAGAGGGTGTTGCCAGGATCTGTTTAAAAATGGCATAAGTGAAGCTACAGGGTCACATAACGCAACAATCATTTTTTTAAATTAAAATTTAGATTTTTGCATGAAAAAAGCTGAAACAGCCCTACTAATTATAGAGACAAAAACTACAGTAGATGCACTTTGCCAGGCGTAAACGCCAACCTACACATCCTCAACTGAAGGCATTTATCTGCGGGCACAGAAACGGGCAAACATGCTGCGCCCACTTATCTAATAAGCAGCTGCTCTTCTTCAAATACAAGAAAGAACAGACTAGGAAACTACCTTCTTGAGCTGCAACTGTTACAAGATCGACCTTACTGTACCATCCTGACAAAACTAACTCAAAAAAGGGATAGTTTCCTACCTATACCTGACACACAGAAAAAGTTTCAAAACTGACAATTACTTCCCACGTATTAGTACGTATTTCGTCTCATTTGGCCATTTATGGACCCCTATGTCTAAGCAAGTACCACTGACTGGAGCAAAATTTCAGTTGGCTTCCATGGGAATGGGAAAGACTTGCTGCCACCCGCCAGCATGGAATCAGTTAATCACTCCAGCACTTGCACGTGTTATCAGAAACGTTAAGCAACAAGTGTTCAAACATATGGCTTGAGGTATTTCTGTGTTCCTAACAACACGCAGAAGATAATCAAATATTACCTTAAACTGGTGCAGGCTTCTCTATTTGTATGCATGCAGTCCTGAGGAATTGCCACAAAGCTCCACGAATCTATTTTCTCCGAAGTAAGCAACACATCCCACTGTCAAGGATTTGAAAGGAACTTGATTCTGAGGAAGGGAAAAATCACCTGTATTTCTGATGGGTAATCATTTCAACTCTTATCACAGAAGCTGGCAAAAAAAAGATAGAACAACTATTTTTGTTAGCAAAACTTTCTTTTTTTTGGGGGGTGGTGGTGGTGGTTATTTTCACAAAGATCGCATCCAGACTAAAAAAACCTCTCCCTTTTCTTAAAGGCTGTGAACACGACAACAGCAATAGCAAAAGGGATGACACAGTAAAACCTTAGGGTGGACAAACCTATATCCATTCCCAACAAGCATGGCCCAAATTTTCCAGATACAGGAGGCAGGGAGAACAAAACTGACATTCTTAGAGTTAAAAAGGGCAAAAAAAAAGGGGGGGCGTGGAGGGAGAATATTCTTAAAACTTGATCCTCAGGTATTTCCACATCACTGTCAAGCAGCAAAAGATAAGGAACCCCCACATTCTAAAATCCCTCTGCAAAAGCTGCTCTATTTAAAGAGATGCTAGATGCAGATGGTGGTCCAGCTCATTTCCCTCTTCACATGGAAGTGCAGACAAACCCTTCTGAACCGCAATACTCCAATTTTTATTTTCAAAGGTGGACACATTTCCTCCATTACAGAAATCAGTTCTGTGTTCTTAAAAAACACCCCTGTAGTCCTGGAAAAACGTGGGTCAATTTGGTCTTCACTACCACTGGGTTCCTGGCCTCACCTTCCAAAAGATACAGCCAGAGGGGCGATGCAGAAAGCGACTCTGTAAGGAGAGCTCGAGAAGCAAGCAGCAGCATGCCGGCCAGTTAGCTGGAGATGACCTCAGCTTGGCTCTTTAAAAGCTAATGAATAAGCTAACAATTTCTGACTTCAGCTGCAGTTTCCTCTCCTCTCCCCCCACACATATCGATTAGTGCAACTGGTTAATAGCGTGGCCGTAAGCTGGAGAGCAAGAACAAGTCGCTGTTGTGGTTCAGACTGATTAAGTATTGAAGGTGTCCCCTGTAAAAACACACACTTGTTAGCGCAGTAAATTCATATTTACAGAAGAAAAGCAACTGGATACACCTGAGCCATTAGAAAACTGAACATCCTAGCGTGCCATGAGAAGGTAATATAAGATAATGTGATATATAAGGAAAAAAAATAAAGCAGTGTTTACTGAAAAAAACAGCAAATGTGATACCACCGCCCGGCTAGTTTCCCAGGACAGCAACCATATCCATGTCACCTTGTCAGCCTCCCGACCGCTGCCTCACATGTGGACGTCCCCAGAAGCTGTCGCTGCTTCTCGCTGCCCCTCTGTCATTTATACAGAGCAGATGGTGCATCGCAGCGTGCCGAGCCCATCGGGATACGGCTGGTGGGAGGTTCTGGAGATCAGGGCTGAAACTGCTGTCACGTACTACGAAACCCAGCTCAGGGGAGCAATGCCACGGGCTTCTGCTACGGTCCAAGCAAATTGCCCCGCCAAGGGGCAGCTGCAAAGCTCCAACAGAAAAAAAAAAGAAAAATGCCAGCAGTGGCAACACGTGAAGGCAAGAGGCAGGAGCAAAGTACCACTTACCACAGCGCTTTTGATGCAGTACCACCATCTACTCAGGTTTTAAAATGCTAATCGTTCTTTCTGACACATTTTTTGCTTCAGAAGAAAGACTTTAGTAGAGGCATCCTGTGTTTATTTACATACCTGACTAGGCGATTACTAGGAATATTTTGGAGACAATATCCTATTGCAACAGCTGCTTGTATACAACAATGAGCAAAGTTATTCAATAATTTAGAGCAGAATTGCTTAAAAAAAATCTACATTTTTTTCCTGCAACTTTTACCTGTTTGGTTGGTTTAAATGCTTCGTGTGCTAATATATATAAGTATATATATAGATACGTATCTATATATCTCATAGGAAAGCTAATATACTCCTCTTGGAGTCAGGGACACCAAGAGTGACTGTAGGCGCTGTCCTTCAGGCGGCATGACGTGCCAGCTCCATGCACTTGAACTCTGGACTCCAAGGAAATGAAAATTTAAACTCTCAACTTGACCTGAGCGAACTCGGGAATTTAACTCAAGTGCTCTGCATGACTGGGACTATACAGTGTTCAGACTAAAATAAATTAATTCCATTATTTTTACTTAGATATACTCTACTGTTTATGAATTTCCAAAACCAAAATATGTCCTTTTGGTAATTTTTTAACATTTGCTTTAAGATAAGAATATTTGAGATGGGTATTATGAGCTACTTGCCTTCCCTCTTTTCTACCAATATAAGGGAAAAGGCAAATGAAATAAAAGTTTTCAGTCGATGCAATATGTTAACATCCTTGCAACATTACCACTCAAGCACTAGGGAAACATTCAGCACTGCAGTCTGAACTGTTAGACACCAATGGCACAAATACTTTTGGTTTGTTGCACTTTAGATCCAGCACGAACTTTAGACGAACTTTAGATATTTCCGTGGTATGCAGAACATATTTTTAGTGTGTCAAACTATGAATCCCCTTCCAGCTAATTCAGGTAGACTCTGTCTCTCCTCTACCCTCAAGGCCAACTACAAGAACATCACTATTTAAAGCATGTGCACAGGGTGTACAACGTATTATTTCAAAGTCTGTTGGAAAATCTTGTGGTCTGGAACTACAGCCCTGATCATTTTACAAACACTTATGCTAAAAGGGATTCATGCTGTGTTAGAAAATCCGGACTCAGGCATTTTTCATTTTATTCTCCCCCTGCCATGGTGGGGAGAACTGGTAAGTATCTGTAACGCAAACACCAAACAAGGAGCATTACTCAACACAGAAAAGAAAAATCCTCTGCTTGACCCGAGTACCATCAGCATCCTTCATGCCTACCCACGTGTGACATCAGAAGACAATTTTAATTGGTGTGGGTCATCCTCTTGGAGGATAGAGCACATTTTGGGTGTCAGCTTCTTTTCTCAGGTAGGATGCGATAGGACGCGATAGGACGTGAGGAAATGATCTCAAGTTGGACCAAGGGAGCTTTAGATTGGATATTAGGCAATATTTCTTCATGGAGAAGTATTTCTTCAGGCACTGGAGCAGGCTCTCCAGGGAGGCAATGGAGTCCCCATCCCTGGTGGCATTTAAGAGATGCGTGGATGTGGTACTAAGGGACACGGCTTAGTGGTGGGACATAGCAGGTCAGGTTGATGGTTGGACTTCGTGATCTTGAAGGCTTTTTCCAACCTAGATGATTCTATGATTTCCCAGCACCACGCTGCCACCACCCAAATGATCACTACGACAGCAGCAGCGGCTCTGCTGGCCACACTGTGGCTTACAACCCAGCATCTTCCCCATCATTTTGCTTCTGCAGAGTTCAGTGCTTCTTTTTGTACATGCATGGAAACCACAGTGCTACATCTTTCTACCTGTGCACTCATGAACTTAGCAGCAAGTCCATTTCTGCAAATCAAACCACTGCACAGCTACTCAGCCATACGTTACCAAAATCCGTCTGGTAAAAATAACTACATGAACTTTACCTCAGATGACACAAAATGCTTATTTCACTGTTCTGCCCTACCTTGAGAATACATTTGTGCTAAAACTTCTATAAAAAGACATCATTAGCAGCTTTAAACTTCTTGAATGTCAATAGATTTAATGCAGCCCGGGCTTCCTGTTGGGAAAGAGAACCACCGGGAATATTTTATCGTTCCCCTGTTGCTTCCCCTGACAGCAAAGCTGTCCCACAGATGTCCATGCTCCAGAGCTCGTCTCAGCCTGGCAAGCCAGCAGCTCGGCACCAGCGTCCCAAGACATCAAGTTCCCAGCATGGCATCAGATGGCGTTAGGTGACATAATTTAATGGGGGATAATGTCACAGGAGCTGGATGCCAGGGGGGAAAGAGAGGGGCTTTTCTCTTTGAAAAAGAGAAACTGTAGCTGGTTAGAGATGACAACAGAGGGGATTCATTACAGGGCTGCAAATCTGTGAGTTCACCCCAGGGACTGTCTTGGTTCCAGGAGTTCTTTTATAATTTTCTTTTCCTTCTTTTTTCCTTTTTTTTTTTCCCCTCCTTTTTCTTTTTTAAATGAGAACCTGAAACAGTTCTTCAGTCTCTCAATGAACAGGAAATCAGCCAAAAGAACAAGCCCCACAGGCTCTGAGATTATTTTAAACAATTAACAATAAGCCACTATTCTTTGATACAGTTATAGAAATCGCACTGCTTTGATACACGACGGCAAACAAGCTCGTTGAAGGGGCAAAAGGAGGTAGTTCTTTTTTCAGGAAGATAAGTACTTTTCTAAGTAACACATACCCCAAGGATCGTATTTATACAACCATTTCAACAAGCAAGTCCTTTTTAAGCCCACTATAATCCATTGACAATAAAAGATGAAAGAAACCTACAGGAAAACACAGGGTATAATGAAAATACTTAAACAGTGAGAGGTTCCTTATCTGAACCATAAACTTGGCCGTGCTGTGGTTTGTCCTGTTTTACCCCTCCGCCAGTACTTGCCACATGGGTCACCAGCAGCATCCTCCATCACCGCTCTCCCATCCTCAGTGCAGTGACATTAAACATCTACGGGTGGAAATGTTCTTTATTCTCCTTATCCACCCCCCCCAAAGTTAAACATTTGGCCTTGGCTTTGACTAAACAGATTTTTCTTTTTTTTTTTTAAACCAAGTCTCACGATCTCCATTTGACCCTGGTGGGAGGCAGGAGCTGAGAGCGTGGCGCAAGGCGGCGAGACCCCGCCGCCCACTCGCAGCGCTGCAGGGGCCAAGCAAGGGTCAGCTCACCCAACGGCAGAGATGGGTGTAGTAGCTTTTTTTAAAAGAGGAAAAAAAAAAAGGAAGGAAGTAATTAAAAGATTATTTATTTTTACAAACAGGAGAATAGCTACTGGAATATTCCTCCTCACACCTATTTTTTTTTTGAAGTACGCTTGGCAGACATCAAACAGTTACAGATTTGGACGCAAGTGATATTAAACAACCTCTTTGACAGTTAACATTTTTGAGAAAAAATAGCAAATTCTCACTTTCTTTAAAGGTTTTACTTGTTTGTATGTTCCCTAAGTCACCAGCGTATTTCCCTAGGCTTTTCTGACAGCAGTATCCATAGCCTTGTAACCAAAGAAGTATGGGAAACTCTGGGAACATCCAACTCTGTGCAAACATTTAAAGCTCAGAGACCCTAATACAAAACAAATACCTCTTCGAAACAAACATCTCCAGATGTTTTAACATATTCTTTTATATATATGGAGATATATATAAGATGTGACTCAGGCATGGAAAGCCAAAAGAATGTTCTCATTTCCTGAGGCTGGCTAACAAAAAGGAAAAAATGTGAATGAAGGAACAAAGATTTCGGAAGTCAGCTTTTTCTCGGTAACAGCAGCTTTAAAATTATCCACTTCGATTCCTTCTTAATATAACCGGAGCATTGCCTCTCTCTTGCAACTGCATACACTTACAAAACGAAGCACGGGAGAGAAGAAAACACCGTTGTTTTCTGGGGTGTGTAAAAGCGCCGCAGGCATGTCCCACTTCAGAGACTGCTGCTCCATTTATTTCAACGGTTCAATGGTTCCTCCAGGGCCTGAAAGCAGTGGGTGAAGACACCCCCCAGCACATTCAAACCTGAATTCAAACCAGATTCTGCTGAAATCAGCCATGCTGACAAACGTTACATAGACTTAAACTGGTGTCGAGGCATCGCTGTTCTCCATGCCCTAGGTACAACCTACTTGTCACAGGGAGGGGAAGCTCCCACTGAAGCTGAATTTCTGCACCCTAGTGCTGTGACAACACTCCAGGAGTGGTTTCCCTTGGGCAGGCCTCCTTGACTGACCCTGGCTGGTCCAACAGGGTGTGGAAGTGCCCCCTTTCCTGCTCTGCATCCATTGCAGGTCCAGGCCCCCAACGAGCATGGCTCGGACCTTCTGCAGGTCCCCAGACGCTCCCCACAGGAGCCCCACCTTTAGCATCGCTCCCCAGGGCTGTGGCTACATGGTCCAGTCAGACAAAGCGCCTATCTCCCTTCCACCCCAACATCACCACTGTTCACAAGATCGAGAGGAATCAACCCAGATCGAGCCAAACCTGGTTTCCAATCCACACGCCTGCCCACCTATCTGGCCCCCAGTTTCCAGCCGTGTCAGTTCCCTGGGCTTGATTAAAATCCCCCTCTGAGGGAGCAGGGCCCCGGCCTGGCCCGGGACGGTGCCCCCTGCTTTTGGGAGCCGGCCAGGCCCGGGGCTGGGAAGCAATCACCACAAGGAGAGCCTCACCCCGCTCACCAGCAGGGCCTGGCTAAAATAAGGGACTTAATCTAGCACACATGTCGGCCTCCCCGCCGCAAAAGGCTGGCCTGCCCTGCTACCGACACAGTTCGGAAGTGCATGGTTTTCATCTGCGAACCGAAATACGCTCCAGTTCGTGAGCGTTTCCTCACGACGGAGCACTTCCCGACGCCGGAGGGTTTTGTGAGCGGAGGCTGCTTTGCTGATTCAGTCCTCAGCCTGCCGGGGCCGCATCCAGGCTCTGCCAAGCCGCGTTTCTCCCACACGAGCCAGCAGCTGAGCGTGCCAGGGACAGGAGAGAGGGGACAGTAGGGGAGGGCTCCCTGCCCACCCACTCCCCAGCACCCTCACAGAGCCCCCTTTTCTCCTCAGAGCCATCTCCAAACCCATCTCTGCGTGCAGTCTTCTCCTCCCACACCAACCCCACCACTGCTGCGTGCCAGCACAAGGTCTGGACGGGAGCCACCCTGCCATGTCGCTGCCTCCCAAATACTTGCTGGTATTACCCTATTGCTTCACTGCTGTCTTTCCCAGTGCCCCCCCACCACAGTAAAACACCACATTAACATGGAAAACCCTTTTAATTCTAAGCTCAGCCGCCTCCCCTGACTGGCCAGGCCATGCATCAAGTCATTACAGTCTTAGTTTCTCCAGTTAACCCCACCCATGACCTGAGTAATACTCCCCAAGATTTTAACTCAACTCTTCCCACCAGTTTAGGTTTTGATCCATCAAAAGTCCATCCACCGGTGCATGCTTAGGTCTTCAAACTACTTAATGCAAACAGGGGTTGACAAACACAGAGCATAAAAACTCATCCTGGGTGATGACACTCTTCTTCATGCATCCTAGGGGAGGTGCTCCAGACCATTTACGTACTTCCCAGTGCAGGAGGAAGGTGGTTTCAGGCAGAGATGAGGTCCACGTGGCTCGTAGACAGCTTGCCCCTAGACAGACAACCAGCTTCTGCCCCACAGAATTCACCAACAGTCTCTACGCACTGAGACAAATCCATTAAACTGTCCCACATAAGGGGTTGTTGAGGCACAGATAACCAGCCATGCAAATTGCAGTATCTTGATTTTCTTTTATCTGCTCAAAAGAACTTAAGTAAGCATTTCCATACAGATTTTGACACTTCGGGAATGGGAAGCACTGAAGTAATTGCAAAGGAGTGTCCTAATTTGCAGAAAAGTATTTCCCCCAGGGCACAGTCTTCTGTTCTGCTTTCCCCAATTGTCAAGCTGAATTAGGACGTTCCCATCCTTCTTTCACTCTTTTTAAAGCATGTTTCCGCCTCAACACCAGAGCCTGTGCACAAGCCGTATCGGGGATGTGCTCCGTAGCACATCTCCACAATGACAAAAACAACAGAGCACGTACATATGCCCGCTTCACGCTGTGGATGGCTTAGACAATGTACAACTTCAGCTGTCAAAACACAACTGTCGTTTTGATTTTCCTCCTCATCAGCACCTGCCATCATGGAAAGACCTTATGTAAGTAATTTTCCCACCAACTGTCAGGCTGCTTTGAGCACAAATAATAGTTAAAGTGCCCCCACACCGGAATGCAGTAAGAGACTGCATCGAACTACACAGCAAAAAACCTTTAAACTTGGATTTGGGACGAACAAAATACAGATGATTCGGGATGTCTAGCCCAACACAGTACAAAACCACAACTGCAAGAGCAGAATAGCTTGCCTTAAGTGCTTTGATAATAAATATTTTATTGTGACTTGAAAAAGAATTTGTTAACTATGCAAGTGATGATGCTCCGTGCATTATCAGCCATTAAATGGTTCCCCTGCGGAAGCCATCCAGAGCCAGTTCTAAGAAAAAGACCACTGCATTACCGCTGAGATTTAACTCCAGGATCACCTATAGCTTCGCGTTTCCCTTATCAATGCCTTCCAAAGCCAGTAGCACTATAAAGTGCCCACAGTTTTCAGCTTCACACGAACGAGCTGTAAATCCAATGAGTCTACACTAGTTTCTCAAACACAAGTATTCTGTGAATAAAGAGGAGCTTGCTTTGTTCAGTATTTGACTGCACACTGGCCTTGATTTATTACTACAAAGAAAAACTTAAGTTTGCATTAGGAAACTACAAATGTTTAAGATAATAAAGGCTCTGAGCTGCAAGCTAATATTTTTCTCTGAATCCCGTAAGAAACTTATTCCAACAATAACACATCAAGATGAATTCAACACAACCAGCTGGAAAAGCTGCCCACAAAACAGCCTGTGGTCCCCCTCCTGTGCCCCCGCCAAAAAAAAGCCCAACAACTCATGCACTCTCAATCCAAGCATCACACTTCTTACATCTTACATTAAGATGTTGAATGCTGGGTGCATTTTTGATTGAATCTATAACCTGAGGACAACTATAAAGCAAGCATGCATGCATTACAGCAAGTAGCTCTCGGCACCACGATGCACACTCAGCAATCTGGAGCGACAAACTGCTGCCGAGCATCATTCCAACTGCACATCCCACACCACCCAAAAAACCCCTCTCCCCCGTGGAAGACCTTCCTCTGTCTGACACTGAGCTCCCACAGCAGTGCCCTGGGGTTACAGGCATTCAGGTTACAGCCTGCAGGTTCCTCGCATTGAAAGAAACAAAAGTAGTGGCAGCAACTGGAGCTCAAAAAGCATCCATAAAGCATCCATAAAGTTGAAAAGATAAATATATTAAGTTAGAAAGAACAGAATTTCAGAGAACATGCTGGCTAGATGTCTGCTCCACCTCTGTACACAGGTCTGGAGGGAGACCTCAAGTCATTCTTTCCCTTTTTGGTTTTCTTCCCCGAAACATAGATTATTTTACCTAGCTATATCGGAACAAAAAGTCAAGATCTGGAATCCCTTAGGAGTTTCAACATGCAGAAGCTTTTGAGACCACCTTACATTTTGTTAAAAGGTTGCTTTGAATGGAACACTTGTATTTTTGCTGTTTTTTCCACCCAAAGAGTCAAAACAAGAAAACACACTGATTTTGAATCCCCTCCTCTCATAATTCACAATGCATTTTATGCGGACCTTGGCTTTAGTTTTACATTGAACCTAGCACAGAAGAGTGACCCGTAGGCAGCTCCCCAGCCTCGCACCCCCAAGGACCAGCACCTTCTGCCCTGGCACAGCCCTGCTACCATCCAGAGTCTTCACCTCCTTCCACCCCCTGGTCCTTCATATGACAACATGACCAAAATAATACGAAGAATAATGAGAAGAGAGGCGCTGGAGGAACCACACTTGTTTTGTGCTGCAGAAACTTCCTCCCTGTGCAGCCAAGAGGGAGGTGGGCTCCCCGCCGGCACGCTCTGCCTACTTCACCGCGGCAAGTTTCTGCACGCGGAGGCCCCAGCCTGACGTTGTCCCAAAATTTCTGGCGGTGCCAGGGGTGTAGCTGAGCTCACATCCTGGGGAGCGTGTAGCAGCAGTGCCGCTGGCCCGACACCGACAGCTTCAGCGGGGCAGCGGCCAAGCAGGCGATGGCTGCGCTCACCTGAAGAGGCGAAGCACCTGTGCGGGGCTGAACACCCGCAGCACAAATGCTGTCACCTTGGCTGCTTCCAGGAACAGGGGAATAACACCAAATGCATAAAGAAGCCCAGCTGGGGAGCTCCTGTAACCCCCTCAGAAAGCAAGCGGCTGAAACAAAAGCAGTTACCTTCGTAAGCGCGGACACCGGAGCCACCTTACCTCTTCCAAGCGTGCACGGCAGCGAGAGCCAGATCTGGGGGCTCGCTGAGCCCGGGGCCGCCCCCAGCCCCACGCCACGTGGCTGGGACGCAGGGTGCCGCGGCTGCACCCCGGGGCTCGCTGCTGCTCGTCCCCCAGGAGCGCTGGGTGCTGCAGGGAGAGTGCGAGCAGCAACGGGGCTCGGCAAGGAGCAGCAAAAGGACGAGGCAGGCTCAGGTCGTCCCGGAACGGCTCCTTCTTCCCCTTCCCCCGGCCCCAGCCTTCCCCATGTCCGTGCAGCCCTCGCCGAGGGTTTTGATTCGGGCTAGTTCTTCCCGAGAAACGTTTACAATGGGTGAGGCTCCGGAGTGCCGGGCAATTAACAGAGCAGACTTTGCTTCCCCTAACCCGTCCCCAGTAACCTTTTTCCCTGCAGGTACGGCTCCTTAAGGACTCTCAAGCTTTCCCTCGACGTCCCCCCGCCCGGTAAGCGCGGGGCAGGCACCAAACCACGCCAGACACCCACGGGTCCTCGGCACCGCCTCCAGCCCGCACGGCAGAGGGGCGGAATCTGCCGTCTCTAAGCTCTCGGAGTCCCGCGGGGAGCGGGGTCCGGGCCGCCATCTCCTACCTGTTGGTCATCCCCGCCGCCGCCGCCACCCCCAGCATCCCGCCGCGGCCGGGCGGCGCTGTAATGGCGCTGGGCGCCCGCCGCCCCCCCGCAGCCCCGCGCCGCCGCCGCCGCCGCCGCTGCCGCCGCCGGGGGGCGCCCGTGGCCCGCACCGCCCCCGGCCCCGCTCCCGGCTCCGGCCCCGGCCCCCCGCGGGCAGAGCCCGCCTCGCCCCGGGGGCCGGAGGGATGCGGGGTCGGTGCTACCCGGTGCCATGTGTTGGGGTGCCGGAGGTCCCTGCCAGCGTGCCTCAGGGCAGCGCTGCAAGTGGGAAAACACAGACACAGCAGGCTGCGGGCTTTTGTTTGCTTGCTTGCTTCTTGGCATGGTTCAGTTTTGCTTGCCACGGTTAGGGGTAAAAGCACAGCAAAATCGGAGTATCACAGGGAATACGTTTCTGTACGCAGAGTGAAGTAAATTACACGCAAAAGGGAAGGGATCCTTCCCCTGTACTCAGCACTGATGGGGACACACTGGAACACCGGGCCCACTTCTGAGCCCCCAGTACACAAGAGACCTGGGCACACTGCATAGAGTCCACCAAGATGATGGAGGACCTGGAGCACCTCTCCTGTGAGGAGAGGCTGAGAGCTGGGACTGCCCAGCCTGGGGAAGAGGCTCAGGGGGATCTCATCCATGTCTGTAAATACCCAAGGGGAGGCTGCAGAGAGGACGGAGCCAGGCTCTTGTCAGAGGTGCCCAGGGCCAGGGGCACTGGGCACAAACTGGCCCCCAGGAGGCTCCCTCTGAGCCCCAGGAGCACTTCTGTGCTGTGCGGGTGAGGAGCCCTGGCACAGGCTGCCCAGAGAGGCTGTGGGGTCTCCTCCTTGGAGGCCTTCCAAAGCCGCCTGGAGATGGGCCTGGGCAGCCTGCGCTGGGTGGCCCTGCTGGGGCAGGGCTTGGGCCTGGTGGCCTGCAGAGGGCCTTGCGAACTTCTTCCATTTCATGCGATTCTGCTAAAAGAAAGCAAAGCAAAACAACAAAACAAAAAAAAACAACAACCAAACAAAACCCTCCACGCACCATCTGGCAGCAGGACTTCCATATATCATCTCAATAGGTAAGAACTCATTCTGTGCCTGTTGAAGGTAACACTACCCCTGTTGTTTTTCTTTCTAATCAACTTTGGGCAGTCTGCCACGTTACTTGTAGGCAGCTTCTCGAAAGTCTTTAATTAACCCCAGTTTGGCTGCAAGCAGCCTCTCAGATCACAAGCGGCGCCTCAGACCAGTGTGGCCTGGAACAGGGCCTGTGCCATCGGTACTGCACCATACCTGCCCCTACCAGGGCAGCAAACACCAAAACGGTCAACTCTGGAAATGATTAACAGCCAGGGCACGGCAATGAGCACAGCTGTTGTGGTTCTTCCTTTAGTAAATGCATTAATAGCTTTAATAGCGAGTGAATTGCACCCTGTGCAGTTTTCCGGTGCCTTTAAAGATGACAGCCCAGGAGCACGATCTGCTAGCAATCTCATTTCAAAGTAACAAAAGCACTCATGAAGTGTGGGAGAGCCTCCACCAAGCAGTATGCCAAATGGTAAGTGCTAACAGCTTTTGGAAGCACACTAACAACAAAATAGGCATTCAGTTTCAAAGATTGCCTCCCCAGACTCTGTGCACTTTACAGCAAGTTTGCGCCTTGGCTTTCGGATCTGTCTTAAATTTTTGCTTTGACTTCCTGTACATCAGAAATAACAATTCTTAATGATCTCCATTACATAGTGTTAGAGCATTCTGGCATCCTAATTAACTTGTAAAATTCAGTCCAGAGTACTTACATTAATAATTTAATAGGATTCACAAATGCATACCACAAAACTCAAAAGAAAAAATGTCATTTTTTCCAGTCCTGTATAATGAAAGACTATGACCACTTTCTTCCTATGCATTTTTTTTTTTAATGGTAATCTGCCTATGAAGCCATCATTAACTGGGCCATTCTGCCACTAACGTGCTTAGTATCAGGAGGGTAAGTGCAAGTATCCCCAGAAGGCAAGTGAGGAGGTGGGGACAGAGAAGTTGAAATTAAGTTCACAAAGGAAGCATGTGGCAGAGCAGGGATTTATGACTCCATGTCTCCAGACCAGCGTCTTAATCACAATATTAACATTTATTTATTTTTTAATTATGTCTCCATGCTAGACCAAACTAAAAATCAGTTTTATTTGAATATATGCTTTTGATGTTCCGTTTCTGGGCAACATTAAGCCTTCCATCATTGTTGAAATACCAACGTGTAGTTGGTATTTCTGCCAGGGCTGGCAGTGGTAGAAATGACAGTGCAGAATCTTTACCTACTCTTTACCTATTCAGAACCCAAATTATCCGCATTGCTGATGCCAAAGAAACAAGACCATTATTGTAGGCCTGGGAAAGAAGTAAAGAAGGAAATCGTGTTGGAGGGACAGACCCATGTGTTTAAGAAACGGTTGGATGTGGTATTTAGGGACATGGTTTAGTGGGTGATATTGGTGGTAGGGGGACAGTTGGACCAGATGATCTTGGAGGTCTTTTCCAAACTTTATGATTCTGTGATCTGTGATGACGAATGCTATCATCTTTACACCGAGTTCTTTCCATTTCCAGAAAAAATGTTTCACAATTTTGACATAATAATATGAAGAAACTTGAGTAAATAATAGCCCAGGCACTTAAAAATTACCTATCACTGTGTCTTCTTCACTGTCTTCACAGGGTCCTTTCCCAGAGTAGTGGTCACAGCACTGAGCCTGCCAGAGTTCAAGGAGTGTTTGGACAATTCTCTCAGACACATGGTCTGATTTTTGGGTGGTCCTGTGTGGAGCCAGGAGTTAGACTCGATGGTTCTTGTGGGTCCCTTCCAACTTGGGGTATTTCATGATTTTATGATCTTCACAGTTTCAGCAATAAGGCTTTTTTTGTAGATTTTTCCTTATATAAATACTTCTGCCTAGAGAAACAGATGCTATCAAGCAAAAAGGTTCTAGTTTAGGATCTGCTACACAGGGTCCTGTCCAGCCTTATGCTTGAGGGTCTCAACCTCAGAGTTCATAAAACTTTATGAACTTCATGAAACCACAGAACTTCATGGAACTGCAGGTGCTGCATCCTTCTTCCTGTTGTTATTGACTGTAGTGCTGGTTAACATAGCAGACCCATGTTTGTTTATCCTAATACAATCAATGGATTTCAACTGTAAATGGTGCCAGCGTTCTTATCATACTTTAGAAACTATGAGGCTAAAGCAACAGCAAAGGCATCTTTGCTGTTGAAGACATGAGTGTCTTCTGATCATTTAAGTATGAATAATTTTTGAACACAGGGTGTCCAGGTAAACATTGCTAGCAAAACCCTTAATGAATTTACAAATTATGAATTAAATTTCAAGTTCTTGCTCAGCATTAATAACTTTTTGCAACTCAGTTGTAGAAACAAATACATTTTGACCACTATTTGAGCTCCACAGAAATCTTCGATATCTTTTTATATATATATGAAATCAATTCTTAACCAGCTGATGTGATCTTTTTGGACTTCAGCAAAGCTTTTGACACGGTTTCCCATAGGACCCTACTGGACAAAACATCCAGCATACAACTTAACAAAAACATCATACGATGGGTGAACAATTGGCTGATGGGCAGGGCTCAAAGGGTTGTGGTAAATGGGGCCACATCTGGCTGTTGGATGGTCACTAGTGGGGTCCCTCAAGGCTCCATTTTAGCCAGTCCTCTTCAATGTTTTTATAAATGATTTGGATGTAGGACTAGAAGGTGTTTTGAGCAAATTTGCTGACGACACCAAACTTGGAGGAGTTGTGGACTCGGATGAGGGTGGAAAGGCCTTGCAGAGAGATCTGGACAGACTGGAGATCTGGGCGATCACCAACCACATGAGGTTTAACAAAGGCAAGTGCCAGGTCCTGCAGCTGGGACAGGGCAACCCTGGCTATACGTACAGACTGGGCGATGAGACGCTGGAGAGCAGCCTGGCAGAGAGGGATCTGGGGGTTGTGGTTGACAATAAGTTGAATATGAGCCAGCAGTGTGCCCTGGCAGCCAGGAGGGCCAACCGTATCCTGGGGTGCATCAAGCACGGCATCGCTAGTTGGTCGAGGGAAGTGATTGTCCCGCTCTACTCTGCGCTGGTGCGGCCTCACCTCGAGTACTGTGTGCAGTTCTGGGCACCACAGTACAAAAAGGACATGAAACTGTTGGAGAGCGTCCAGAGGAGGGCGACGAAGATGGTGAAGGGCCTAGAGGGGAAGACATATGAGGAGCGGCTGAGGGCACTGGGCCTGTTCAGACTGGAGAAGAGGAGGCTGAGGGGGGACCTCATCGCGGTCTACAACTTCCTCGCGAGGGGGAGTGGAGAGGCAGGTGACCTATTCTCCGTTATCACCAGTGATAGGACCTGCGGGAACGGTGTTAAGCTGAGGGAGGGGAAGTTTAGGCTGGACATCAGGAAGAGGTTCTTCACCGAGAGGGTGGTCGCACACTGGAACAGGCTCCCCAGGGATGTAGTCACTGTACCAAGCCTGTCTGAATTTAAGAAGCGATCGGACTGTGCACGTAGTCACATGGTCTAAACTTTTGGGTAGACCTGTGCGGTGCCAGGAGTTGGACTTGATGATCCTTATGGGTCCCTTCCAACTCGGGATATTCTATAATTTTATAGTGTGTAGTTTACTCCAAATACTAGCAGCATTGTTCTAGTGATTGTTCTGACATCCCTATAAAAGCAAAGGCAAATTTCTGCTTCATGCATTTTAGACATGCCTAGTATATTCTTCACCTTTTCTTGGAAGCTGGAAAGGGATAGTGCAGGAACAAGGACATAACTCTTATAGATCAATCTCAAAAACCTGCAAAACTGATCATTAAAATTCTGTGCTTAGCAGCATAAATTTATGCTTCATGACAAGGTCAGTGGTTGGATGGATGCACTAATGGCTGAAGAAAAAGCTTCTGGCAGCACCACAAAACAGGTACTTTACAAAGTAATTTAATAACTTTTAGTGATCATGATATTATGCTCACATTTTTATTTATGCTTGTATGTTACTTGTGTATAACAGAAGGGTATGGAGATTTGTCCACAGGAATGTTTATTGTTGGTGATGCTTTAAAAAAAGTTCAGGGAACCTGTTCCAAACTGAAGGCTTAGTCTACATTGATAAAAGAAGACATGAGAAGAGTTAAAGCGCTACACAGTCATCCTTTCTGCTCATCAGACCATTATTATACTCAACCCCTCACAAGAAATAAGCCACTACCTGATCCACCCCATATTCCTAACCCACCCATCAGAAATATTTTTTCCAAGTCATCACTGTTCTACCGCAGAAGGTAGGGCACAAATCTGATGGCAAGGATCCGATGATCTCCTTGTCCTGCTGACACCTCCCTTTTTCTCTGTCACGCGTGGACCGTATTTTAGCAGAAGGGAAAAAATAGGGGGAAAAATAAAATAATTGCTGAATTATATTTATTTGTTGCAACCAATTAGAATTACAGAACTCCAACATCCACTCAGTGATAAACTGCCTGCAGCTGGGAGTCACAAGTCCCACATCTTTCTCCTGGTGCATTTAGAACATCTATCATTTTGCATGGCTATATGGATGTTTTTGCTAATGCCACTACTCTGAGGGCCTCCAAAGAAAGAAAATGTAGCTCAAGAGTCGAGAAGCACAGAAGTCAGCCAAATACCTTGGGATTAACTAGAGGGGAAACAAACAGGTTACAACCCAAAGTAATTGAAGTATGTAATTCTTCAATTTTAAGCTTTTTTTTTTCCATTCAGCTTCTCACAAAATCTATCATTAGCGTTTCTCCATTTTCTGAAAATCCTTGTCCTGCAAGAAAAATGTGATATATCCACTATCCCCTAACTCTCTGCAAACAACTGGTTTGAGTGGTTCCCAAGAGAAAGGCTGCTAGAGAACGTGAGGGCCACCACGTCAACAACAGCTTCACCTAGACTGCTGCGGCTGCAGGTTTGAGTAATCCCTGTTGACTACTCATGCGAGGAACATGAACTAGTCTGTATAAATATTTAGCTACCAAAAGCCAAAATGCTATGACTGGCCTCCTCCCTTGCCAAAAGCACTGCTGAGCATCAGCGGCTTAACTCCGCAAGGGGGAATAAGGAAGGTAAAGCAGTACTTAAGTAAAAGCCTTTTCCTGGAGTTGTGCAACATTTTCCACGGATTTTATTTTTCAGATGTTTTGTGCGCTACGAATGGCAAGAGATCCAAAAACGAATACGTGCATCCACTTAGGAAAAGGTCTGAGTGTTCTCAGAACAAGCTTCGATTTTCAAGCAATTAAGCTTTCAGATGAGACAGTAAACCCCTTAAATCCTACGCTCACATGCAGCTGCTATCCAATGTCTATCAATTTAAAACACTTTCAGAGGCCGTTATACGAGGTCTGAGACTGTGCCTGCACCCAAAATAGCACGTTGGTTTTTACACTGATTACCTTGGATTCTTAAGATGCTTGCAGACATTCAGCTGTCAGCAGAAAGAATAAATGATTTGCTAATACCAGAAGATTTAATTGCTGAAGCAGGAACTGATGTGCATTTTTCCACTTCGCTTTACTACCCTCTACCTTCATTATTCAGTCCAGCCTTGATCAGGACAGGAAGGAAGCTCCCGACCCTAAAATCTCATCCTTGCAAGGCAGTATTGTATATTTTAGATCATTGAATTTGAGAAGTAGATGGATAATTCTCTCTCTTCCCCTAAACATGTATGTTCAAGATTAGAAGTTGACTTTAAACTCCAGGCTTTCTATTTTTGACTGTTTTATATCTGTTTGCTCTTAGGTTAACTTCTTTTCACACTTTTTTCTAAAAGAAATGTTAATTTTGGTTTTCCTCTTCCATCCATCCAAGTTGCCATCACTATTACTGTGTTCCAAAGTAAAGAGCACACAGCTACTGCACCAGATCCACATACTCTTTTCTTTATACTACAGCAAACACGCCCCTTTTCTACCTTGCATCTGAGCAGCATTTCCTCAGGTAAGAAGAGGCATTCAGGGAAAAAGAAAGGCATGCTGTTGCATAAAGGTGAATTTTAGTGAAGTGATGGCCACATGAAAAGGGCATCACAGCCCTAGTAATTCTGAAATTGCTACAACACATTTTTATCTCTTTATACATTCGGTTTCTCAGCTCGGGGGTGTTAACTGCTATTTGCAAGGCTCTTTGGGGAGACAATTTCACAGTAGCAGTAATAGTGGAATGATCAGGTAGTTAAGGAAGAAGTGGTGCACCAGGTGAAGCCAAGGCAAAAGGCAAAGCACAGGTGGTTAAGCTGCCTTCAAAGCCACTCATTACAAACTGGTGACAGTTTTAAAGTATTTTCCCCTCAACAATTTCAGGATACTTGTTTCCCAAGCAGAAGGATGCAGGGAGATGCAGCAAGGAAGATTTAAGTTCTTAGTCATGCACTGGGGAAGGCAGGGGTGGGTCAGGAAAGGAAAACCCAACTCTAGTCTCCCCTGTACCACTTATAATATGGGTTCCCTCTGGCCCTTATTGAACCCCAAACCCAACTGGTCACATCCACACTACAGCTTTACAGGTTCTGATCTTCCTCTCTTTCAAATGGAAGATGTTTCACTTGCACAGATGGGGCTCCGTTCTGTGGAAAACTGAACATAGAAGGCACACGTGTAACCCGCTGCTAAGCCCACGTAAGTAGTTAAAATGGGGCCACAGCGCCCACAAAGTCAGAACTCAGAATCACTCTGCATAGTGAGAGCAGGGTCTCTTTTATTAAGCTGTGCCCTACTGTCTTGAAGCTAGCACTGAAAGCAGGCAGATAAAGTTTAGTGCAAAGCTCAAACCCCTTGGACAGGGATTACACTTTCTGGAAAATATCCTAACAAATATGGCACTGTAAAGAAAGGAAAAGAACCAGAAAGCAACGTCAGCACAGTGCTCTTCCAACAAAGAGCACCACAGTATGTCAAGAAGCAGCACTAGTTACAACTTTAAACTGTAGCTATGATTTGCTTTCAAAAAGCAATGCTGTGCATTACAAACATATAGCAAAAATTTCACTATGCAAAATAATTCTGCTTCCACTCCACATTCTTCTATGCCACTTAATGCAAGCGCATATTAAACCATGATACGTTTGTTTGCAGAGTTTATTGCCACAAAGGTTAAATTCTAGCAATCTTAGCATTCAAACACAGTTTAGTAGCAGTTATTAAAATAGTTTTATATTAAGACTTTAATCTTCCATTGTACAAAAAATATATATAGCGATGCAAGAGGTGTCCACTACATTCATCAGTATAATACTTGAATTTTACTAAAATCAGTGAGCATGCAACTCAGACCTGAAGAAAGTCAATAAGCAACTGGTACTTAGTACAGCCAGTGATATGTTACTTGCATACATTTATTCACAGTTTACAACGATAAATAATCTTCTGTTCTGACATATGCATTTAAAAAGAAACTTGTCACAGCTCTTTATAGACAGTTGAGCAGACATGAAGAAGAAACTAAACCAGATCAGCTGCAAAGTTTGAACCAAATGAAAAGAATTTGTACCCCTTCGCTCATGTGCTCCCATTGTTAAAGTCACAGCAGGAGAATGACTTGCACGTATTTTTATGCTTATTTGAAACCTCCCCTCGCTCTGTTCTAGCATTCTTTTGAGTGACATTAATCAAGTTCAGCTGCAAATGAGAGTTAGAATTAAACAACTGAGAACTGGAGCAAATCACAGATGTTGAAGGTATGGTTATCATTTCAAAAAGCAAATATCGCTCCATGCTTGAAATCTACATTTACAAACTGCAGATGCCCTATACTGTCAGTTTTCAGTTTTGTGACCTGAAACAGGGTGTTTTCACTGGTAGCACAAACCATAAAGATTCCAGTTAGAGCATATAATAGAAGAAAAATGAAAAATAGTACCCAAGAGTACGGAAAGAAATTAAAACACCTAAATAAAGTATGTTGGATTTGTCAGTTGTGCACTGAAATATATACAAGTAAAAAAAATCTAAAAGCTCAGTTACCAACCAGTTTATTCACAGTACATGCTGACTTTATGTTCTTATATGCAAATACATTTCAGCCCTGTACAAAGTAATATTAAAGGAATAAGCATCATTTCCTCAGGGCCTCAACTAAGATGGAGAGAAAAATGAATACTATTTAGCATTGGTATGTGTACCAGGGAATGATTCACTGTAAAACTGCACAGAGGGCATAGGAGGGGAAAAAAACATTAAAGGACTCTGTTTGGAAGGTAAGCAGGGTACAAAAGCACTTGTAAGCACTTAGTAATGTACAAATAAATTAGGATAGTGAAAGGTAGTATGGACTAGCAAGGGAAAAGCGACACAAGCTTTAAAAAAAGGTGCTGTGCTAGTAATAGAAGAAATACTTCTGTTTCAGAGATTTATTTTTCTTGGAAACGAACAAACAAAAAAACACAAACATTCTGTTGAAGAGCCTGGAACAGAGATTAAAGTATCTGTCCAAAAGATTTGTGCAAACGATGTGTGCAAACACAGAAGTGACAGAAGAATGTAACACTTCGATCATCAGGACATTTAAAAGATACATCTATTGATGAAATCTGTCCTTTTCCCTCCAAAGTCACCACCAGGAATCTAATGTATGAACTCATGATTCTTCCTTTAGTATCTTCAATATGACTATGAGTAGCCTTTTAAGTACAGGCATCACTACAGTAAACGTAACATTTCTTCCTGGTCTTGAACACAAGCTTCCAACCTCAGGTTACAAAGTCATAGCTTTTCTCATTTCATACCTTTTCTCCTAAAGCTTCCGCTCACTTATGACTGCTGGTATTGGAATACTATCCCAACACTTCCACAGATGCCATTAATCTCCATTACAGTACCATGCCCCAGATGTGCCAAACATTACGCTTCATATAGTTTTAGGCACCTTCTAAATTTTGTGGACCACTGCCTTCATATCTTCAGTCCAGCTACTGCAGAAGAAAAATATAACCAAGACTAAAAATTTAGTCAAAACAGAAAATCCCGCTTCTGTTTCCAAGTGATCTTACACCTTGTAAGCATCACCAGAAAGGAAATAACTATTTTAACTTCTACATGCAGAGAATAGCACGAACCGTATAGATTAGTGAGCTGACAAAAACATGTGAAAGAAACTGTAAACACTTCAAAACGCTTTAAGTCTGAAATCTAGTTATTCCAGTTACTATTAGATCAAGTTTTTAAATCAACATCAGAACACCTGTCACAGATTTGCCAGATTCTGTTTCAAGCAATTTACAGTTAATTTGTCACTTCTCATTATATTTCTGATCATCAGCTCTAACAAGAGGTACACTGCTGTCACACAGCACAGGACAGCCTTTCAGAGCTACCAAGGCTTCTTCCTTAGAAGAAGCTAAAAAGCTGAAAATAGAGAAATCTTAAAGTAGAACAACCCAGCGGTGTTGTAGCATTGAACTGTTTTTTTGTTTTGTTTTGCAATGGTGGAATGTGTTTAAGACTTCAGTATTTCCACTGTCTCATCGAAGTCCTGACCAGCTGTGAAGGTAGGAAGCCCAGCCAGAGGGCCGTGAGGTACTCTCTTCCTCACCTGAAGGAGAAGAAAAACATACTGTAAACTAAATTTACTGTGCTAGACATTACATCATTTGGAAAACTGATCTTGACACCCTCCTCCCCAATGCCGGTTTTCAAATGCTGTCCTTGTAAACTTGCTGAAGAGGTAACATTTAGTACTTATTTTCATGTTGCCAAGAACACGTTCAGGGACTTTAATCACAAAGCGCACTTAAAAAAAAAACATTTCATCATCTTTCTTCAGAAAGATCCAGCCAGTGTTCATTATAGTGCCAGAAAACTGAAATGCTATAGGCTTAATTTAAGTCATATTTCCAAATGCGGAGATTATCATGGAATGCATTATATTGTCACTTTACACATTGTGTTTTTGTTCAATAGTTTTTAAGTGCTTATACATACACACAGAACTAATAAATTATTTTAAAAATAATAGAGTATATGTCAGTTGCTAATGATGTGCTAAAGCTACATGTTGATTTTGAGAAGATACAAACAATACCTTAAAAAGGATTTTTAAGGGGACAAACCAGATAATGTTCTGGTTACTTGTCAAACACTCTTATTACATGCCATCATAGCTTCTGGGTTGATTTCTTTTAAAGGCTTAACTCTTCTGCCTTCCCTCCCTAGTTCCAATAGTTCTTAAACAAAAAGCATATTTTGGTGTCTTTTTTTTTTTAATTAAAGCTGATATTGAAACTAATATTAGGTCTGCAGTACTGCCTTCAGAGGACCACTTTAATTACCTTTTTAGAACACCTGCCAAGAAAAATCATTAACCTATTGGAACCTCCATTTCAAGGTCACTTCGACAGAAATTTTTAATCCTACTCAAAATATGAACACATTACATTTTTACAGCTTATCATCATCTTTCTAAAACGTGTCAGAAGTAGTTACACTTCACCTAAATTTTAATTATGTTTTCAGGTATTTATCTGTTTTATGAAAACTGAATAGTAAATTCCCAAAAGACTAGAATGACTTTATTGCTAGCTCACAGGCATTATGCTACTAAGTTTGCTACTAAGCAAGTTTTTTCCTCAAAAGTCTACATAAAAGACAGCACAGAACTCCAGTTGCCTTTAGTTCCATTTTTCCTTTTTTTGTGACGTTTTGAATCCCACCTACCTTGGGCAATTGCAACCAGCTTTCCTTTCTCTTCAGGGCTGAGCTGCAACATGGTGTCTATTACTGGCAGCAGCCTCTCTCTCTCGCTTCCTGATTTTAGAAATATGAACTGCAACAGAACGTTCTTCAAATATTCCAGATTAGCTACAGACTTTTCTCTCTCCTGATTTCGTTCCAGTCTTCTTATTTCACTCTTAAGAAGCTGCAGATGAGGAAAAAAAGACCACACAATATTGTTTGCATCACAGAAAAACAATTAACAATAGCACTTTGAGGAGCTAAAAAGCGAATTATTCAGCTTGCTTCAGAAAGGACAATGTGTGCATAGCAACATATTCTGGACAAAAATCCAATGAAGCTTGAACAGGTGGTAACGTTGTCCGGAGATAAGTTTGTTGATCAAAAGTAAATTATTCTGATAAAATCTGTTCAATAATTATGAGATACTATTCAATTTCAGTGATAAAGAATTGATAAGTTAGAAAACCTGGATCAGAGGTTTAACAAAACTATCAGTCGTTAAGAAATCATTTACCAAAGAAAGTTACGTTTAGAGAATGTTAACTTTAAAAATGTTTTTAGGAAATTCCAGGAGGTACAATCAAATCAAACCAGATTCCATTAATATGTTTAGAGAGATGCATACATCATCTTTTAACTTAAGACAGTTGAAATGGGTTACTGGAAGAGAAACTGTTTTCCTCAGGATTTACTGGTTTTAGCTAAATGAAAACAGTAAAGGCACTAGTTTACTAAACACTAAACTTCTAAACTCTGCTTTTTTAAAAAAAACTTCCCCTCCCCACCCCACATAAGAGAAACTGGAAAAGAAAAAAAGTTCACTTTGGAAGCACTGATTTCTTTTGTGGAATGAAGCCCTTCCCAAAATTAAGTTTTGCATCACCAAATTTCCATAGACTGGGATTTTCTGAAAGATGTTTGGTGTTAAACATTTGGTCTACAAAATAGACCATAGAAATTAGAGCTGTCCCCACATTCACTGCACATCTGCTAACCTTTATTTGTTCCATTAGGATTGCATTGGTTGCTTCTGATTCACGAAGTAATTCATTCAAGTGATCAGCACTCTTTGTTGTTGTGTTTAATTTCTGAATCAGTTCATCCTTGCTGAGCTCTGTTTGCCACTGAGATGGTTCTGCAATGAATTGGAAAAGAAAACTGAGAAAGAAGGAAAAAGCATGTGTGTCTACTTTAGGCTAACTTAACATTAGGACATCATTAACACAGGAAATGAAATCCATGCAAATTCAAGCTGCCAAATTAATAGCGATCACTTCTGCTGCTGCATGCTCATTTTGCGACCTATTTTTGTATACATAAGTTTCTTAGAACTGATTTGCCGGTCCCCTTCTAAGTACATCAAGATATATGGTTTTAATTTAGCCCTTGTTTCCCACCCATATATGGAGATTTTTCAACATTTGTCCATACGGTATTCAGTAGACTTTTAAAAACACAACTAGATGCTACTATTTATTCTTCTACTTTTTCTACTCTTTTGTTTTCTACTGTTCTTTGCACTGGCTTTCATTTTCCTGAAAAAAATATGAATTCCTGTTCTGATAAAGATGAACACACAACCTATGTTTTCATTAAGGAGAGTTATTTCACTTAATTGTCTCAAGTAAAGACTAGTCCAGAACACTAAGAGTGATGAACTATTCTGCCTTATTCATCCATTCTTTTCCCTTTAGAAAGTTACAGATACAGTCTTTAAATTGCTAAATCCTGTCACAAGTTTTTGTTGTTACTCCTTACTGAAGGAAAAGACTCATATGGAACTTCAGGACAAGGTATACTCAGTGGCACTAATTAGACTTGTGTATTGCACCTACGAGCCTGAGAACACAACATTTTCATGTATTTTGAGGGTGCAAACTTCTGCAGCTTACACAGGCAAATGCTTCTAAAAACGTGTTCAACCTACCAGGCTTTGTTTCCGGGGAGTTCAGAAGCTGTTCCAAGGATGGAATGTAAGTGCCAACAGAAGACACGGACTCTGTGTCTGTTGTCTCCATACCCTCTCCCTCTTCCCTGGCTACGGCGTGCACATCAAGAACAGGGAGGTCAATGTTTCGCCGTTCTCTTGAGTTCTTCGTTGCTGGATTTGAAACAGCTGGACCTGAAAGATACTTACTGATGTTTGTCATCAAAATGAAATAGGTTGGGTTATTTCACAGGTGCACCAATCTTGAATTAGAAAGCAGTACATAAAGTACAGCCTTGAGAGCCAGATACAAGCATGACATTATAAATGGAAAATGCAGCCTTTCACCTCAAAATGACCATTTCAGTCAAAGCCAGTTTCTAAATCCAAACTTGATTAGCAACGTTCATTTCAGTGGCTATGAAACCTTAATGCAACATCCTTGAAGTTGTTGTAGCTATGACAAGAATGCCAAATCTTTTTGATGCAAAACAGTATTAGCTTTTTTTTTCCGCCTAGTCCTGTGGGTGGTGTAAATTAGTTTTAATACTTTGTGTGCTATTGTGCTGCTTCAGTACAATCAGATACTGCTCTGCAATTAAATAACACATGGAAAGAGCGACTTCTTAAACTGTTACTGCTTCCTAGCAAATAACTGACTACATCTGAATTAGTAGAAAAAAAATTTAAAGAAAATAAGAAACAGTGCTTGAGCTTGAACAGAGTAAGATTTTAAATTAGAAATGGGGTCAAATAGCAAGTACACAAATACTAAACATCGTTAAAACACCTTTCAATATGCTGTTCTGTAGCTATACCCCTCATTTTGGAGGCAGAGGTCCACTAACCTCTCTAAAATCTGAGACAAACTGATAGGGAGAGCACCTAATATTTACAAAGTGATTTCCCTCCATCTGTCTCATGATACATACGCTGCATAAAACAAGTGATAGTGATTCTGAAGGTACAGTAATAAAAGCTTGTTCTTTACTCAGTATCAGTGGACTGATACGGCTTGCTGCAAGTTTTACATAGTAAGTTTCTATTGTATTGCAGACCCACACGCTATAGCCTTGTTTTAGGTACGCACTCAAGTACAGAAATATAAGTAATTCCCCCAGAGTGTGTAACCTGAGAAAACCTGGTTTCATGACCAAAAGTTACCTCTAGTGCTTGGTTCACTCTTGAGCTGGAAGAGCTGAGCTTCTACCCTGGAGAGTTGCTGCTGAAGTGTCTCTACCGTCTTCCTGTGCTCTTCTTGCAGATTCCTGACTTGATCTCTGAAATTGTTCCGGAGAGCTTCATTCTGGGCCGTCAGCTGACTCAAAGCCTGGGTATGCTCTGTTTTCATGACCATGTTCTCAGATTGTATTGTGCAAAGCCTGAAAACAGCATACACATAAAATGTGAGAAACAAACACCAAAATACTCGTGTTTTAAAGTTTTTTAGTTTAAATTCAACTCTAAAGCTGCAACACAACTGTTTATCTCCTCATACAAGGCATGTCATTTACTTTGTATTTCTTTGGTAACTCTTTAAAAGAGTTACCAAACACTCATGCAGAACTTCTGAAAACATACATTTCTATGATAAGGTTCGTTTTTTTTTAAACTTCAGAACTCAGTGAAAAATGGGTAGAATAACCGTTCTTGGAAAGAAAAATGTCAGTACTGCATCAATTGTACTCGACTTGGCAGCACTCCAGAAGCAAGACAAAATTGTCACAAGCAATTAAACGAGTGTATGTATGGAATGACTAAGCACAGGACTTGCCCTTATAAGCATACAAACTTAAATTTAGCCAGAGAAGCAAAGAGCTAGTCTTTCTGGGTACGAAAGAAAACTAACTGTGGTACAGCTGGTTTCCAGAGAAATGCAAAATGATATAATTCAGTTGATTACAATGAATCATCACATGGCTATCAGGAACAGCTAAAACAGTACAAAGATAAAGACAAGAAGTCAAGAGTTCCCGAGACTAAACTGTAATTTCTAATGAGTATTACATGTGAGTTTTTTGTACCCTAAAAATAAAGAGAAGGCACAGAAAGACATTTTTGAGAGCTCAAGTAGGTCCTCGTGTCGTTTCTCAAGAAGTGATGCAGATTAAACAGATTCCTTACATTCTGAAAGAAATAGCAAATTAAGATTGTGGCAAGTAGACTTGAAAAAAGTACCTTCTGTAAGAAAGGCACCTGGTGGTGGATATTTTCTCATGGAAATAGTTGGCATTTAACCACAGTATTTTTCCAATCAGAAGCAAATGCATAAAATGTAGCTGAGCAGTCCAACACAAATGTAGTGCTGAGCTTTGGACTCAGCAAATAGCAAATTTAACATGCTTAAAAAAGGTTAACTTCAAAAATCTGGTATTTAACAGGTAGAAAGCTTGCAAAGATCTCATTCTCATCAGCTACTACTTCATTTTCACTGCTGAAACCTCTGAAGGCTGACAAAAAGTAGCGAACTATCCTTTTGAAAGTTCCTTTAACTTCCCTCTGTAGCTACACCCTTTCTTTGGGAAGCATTGTTTGAAGTCAGCTAGCTGTCCAGTCCTTCAGGTTTGCACAAAGTAAAGTATCAATATCTAGTCATCAGCAGACCCTACTTTTCACGGAGTTCTGCCTCTTTTGCAACTGTCTCTTGCAGCATCTTATTGTGTCTTTCCAGCAGGGTGTCATGTTCAGACTGCAACGCCTGGAATTCAGCTGTATTTATCTGTAAATTATGCTGAGCATCTTGTAGCTTAACTTTAAGTTGATCTATCACCATTTCCAACTGTTCTCTGTAAGGAGGAAAAAAGAAATGAGATATGTTTATAAAGAGTTATATTATCTCAGAACCTATATGACACCCACAATGTTTAACATGGCTGATCTGAATTTATTTCATATTTAAAATCACTACAGCACTGTGACCAAAATAATCTTAGAATTGTGACTGCAGCAGAAATGTTTAGGAAAGTTCTGATCATGTTTCAATACAGGTGCAAATGGATTTATCACATCCCATCTGAACTGCTGGCAATGTACTTTTGGGGTAGAAGGTACGACTGCTACCACTTACTGCTTCAATCCAGTTTGGAGGAACAAGAGAGAAGGAGAATATCTGGCATGCAGACAGGAGAAAATTTCTACTTAAAAGTAGTGGTGGGCTCTGTTTGCTTACTAAAGTGGACAGTAATCTTCTCCAACCACTCCCCAAGAAACTGGCAAAGGAGTAGAAAGCAGCATCAATCCAAATAAGATATATTTCTGACCAACAGAATTTACCAAAATCAGATATACCAGTAGGAATAAGTCTTAAGTCAAACACATTCTCCTTTTATGCTTTCTGTATTTATACATTGTTACTTCCATTATTTCATGAGTTGTATATCCCGCTAACCCCTAGAGTTAATACTTGTAAATCATTCCTTTGAAAATTATCTGCTTATTATTTTATTACTTGTCCACTTTAATAAGTGACCTCCTTTCATGAGCTTCTTAAACAGGAGATAGAAATGCAACTCCTGAAGTTTGCTTGCTTCAAAGAAGTAGATGCGTTAAACAAACAAACCAGACAACCAAAGAAGCCCAAGTCTTCTAACAAAACACAAGTCTCCCTCTGGTGGATTGTCAGCAGCAATTTTATGTACTGTTTTAAGATCTATGTCAGAAACAACTTACGACATCTTATGCAAAAACACCCAGTCTGTCTCCAAGGTCAGCCATCGACCAGTTCTAAAAATAACTTACAGAAACAGATCTATTTTCAATGATATTCAGACACATTCTGAAGTGAACCTGAGTTTACACAGCTCACAACTATATTTAAATGATCTCCATGGAACTTTCTGCAATGTAACCTTTTTTTCAAGTCTTTCCATATATAATAATTGATAGGAGTCTAAATCTGGCTGCCAATTCAGTCAACTCCAGCAGAACTTCACCTACACTAAACCATTCCTTCCTGAAAAAAATCAAGAAGTGAGCTCAGAGGAGCAGTATCAATTTGGTGTTCACTTCTTAGTTCGTACACTGCTTCAGTGCTTTACATCAGAGAAAGTGATGTCTCAAATTTACAGATGACACTGGCCAATTTCTGCTCACAAGAACCATGAAAATCTTCCTAACACTATACACTTCCCCCCAACTGAAAAAACAGGTAACCTGCAGAAAAATTAATATATTAGAGATGAATCAAGGGATTAGAAACCAGCATAGTACTACTGAGAGCTGAGACGTGGTTCAAAAATTGATGATCTTTCTTCTGTTCAGATAGGTAGAGCCAGTTAGAAAGTCATGTTAAAAGTCAAATAGCTCTATTTCTATAGACACTTTTTTCCACTTTTTGGTCAGACATTAGCACAATAGCTCAAGTACTAGTATTCTTCCGTACACAAAAATTTTGGTTTTACCTTTCTTGTTTGGCTCCCTCAGTTTCTGTCTGAGAAGCAGATTTATTCTTCTGCTGTTTTAGAACATTGTGAACACGGACTTTGTAGCTCTCAAATTCAGATGTAACAGATTCTTGTTCAGCCTATGACAGAAGATAAATTCTTAGTAAGTTATGTGATTGACTATGCTCACCTATGTGCTTTAAAATGAAATGTACCTTGCGCTGAAAAAAGAAGTAAAATGAACCACCAGCAGCATTTTCTTCTTTTGAATGGATAATTAAAACAGGAGTATTGCAACAGATCATGTTTTTCTTTAGATTTTAATTGAATACTATTGTCAATCTTGAAACTTAAAACCAAGAAGCCACTGATATTCAATATCCCGGTCTTCAAGAAAGGAAAGAATATTTGCAAAATCCAAGAATTACATTCACGAGATATTCACATGTAAAGGGCTCAATCAAACAGCTTTAAAGGAAGACAAAGATGAAGGGGAGAAAAAAAGGGTCTAGTTCTCTTTTCTTTTTATGCTACCTAGATGTCAAATGTCTAATATGCCTGAAAATTACACATAATTTTGAGAAGTTAAGTTAGTCTTGAAGGGATAATAAATAATGTAAGATACCTTGCTTGTAAGGGTATTTGGTTTGTCTTCTCTTCTGAACTCAGCTGATACATGGCTGAGACAGTGGACAGAGAAAACTGCATCACAACATAATGGCTTCATCCTTTACTGTACAGTATACAGGCAAGAATTATTCCCATCTGAACAGTAAGACCTTTCAAGTACTCATGCTGTCTATTTTCTATGAAAATACAGATGTAGGTTTCCATTCTTGGCTTTTAAGGAAGCTTACAGGTTCATTAGTCATCCCTGAGATGACTAAAATTTTCGAATTTCCACAGTGATCCACATCTACCAGTGGAACTCAGGCAAGCCTCCTGTAGGAGGACTAACCACAGAGTTCGCCCATTTCAGTTCACCTTTTTAAAAAGATGTTTTTTGAGAGGCATTCATGTTACTTATCTGCAGGACAGGCATCTATCATATAAAACAAGCTGTACACGCTGTAGATTGGCACTCTAGTCTGTGTAAGTACAGCTGGAACATAACACTCCTACTGAGCCTGCCTGTTTCTAATGCAAAAAACAGAAGTAAATTCCACGCACATCTAACACTGTCATACGGCCAAAAAACAGAAATAATAAAAACCTCTGCATTACTGTCAACTCCACACAACTTAGCTGCCAATTAAGAAGCTGCTCATACAGCAGCATATTAAAAGGTGCTTGCAAATACACTTCATTGATTTTTCTTTTAAAGTGGTAGCTATGTTACTGTTTTTATAAGCAAATGATACTCGTCCCCCCCACTTATCTTTAAGGAAAGAGGTGATTACTTCTTTTCTCCCCAATGTGCGTACTTCCTGACCATCTTAAATGAATTCCGACTTCCCACTGCTACAAGGTTTTTCCTACTAGAAACACAAGACTGCAGTCCAGACATTCCACCACAAATGGTGCAGAACAACCAGGACAGGCTGGCTTGTCCACTACCACCACTCAAATACAAAAAGCACTGAGATAATTCCCAATTCTTGACAGACAAGATGGCAATAGCAAAAGACCTGCAAGTATTTTTTAGAGATGCAAACTGTCTCTAGACCGAAGTTAAGTCTCCTTTCTAAAGTCTATGAGATGACTTCTTCCACGACAGTACCTGGGCTGCTCTGCATTCTTCTTGCAAAGTTGCTATTTTTTGCTGGTAAGCACTCAACGTACGCTGGTGTTGTTCCGCAGAGGTTCGTAGCTGTTCCTGGACTTTATGCTTTTCCGATGTTAATACAGACACTTGAATCTGAAAAAGCCAGGTGAAAGCTCAGTCTTTAGTATGAAAAACATTTTTCTTCCATTTTCAAGGGGACGTGCCACAGAGCACATAGGATTGTATTACAGTAATCCCTGCACAGAATTAGTGAATATAAATTTAAAATCCAATAAAAATACAAGAAATAGACATAAGTTATGATATACTTAAATAAAATATATGGTATTTTTTAAAGAGAAAACTGAAAATTACAGTGGTGGGTGTGGTGGCAGCATGCAAGAATAAAAGCTTCCCTGCTACTATTTATCATATTCCAAGAGAATTTACACAGATAGAGAACACAAGATTTCTGCTGATGATGCCATATTCTTTTGTTTCTAAACTGAGCAGCTCCCATACTTAAGCTATTTTAAAATTTATCCCATTTAAAAGCTTCAAAATTATTCACTTCTCTGTTTTGGGGAAAAGGGGAAAGAAAGAGGAGCAAGAAAGGGTAAACCTGTTTAAACAACATCACAGGGGAAATATTTGGGGAAAGCAGCAAACAAAAAACTCGTTCAAGAAACGGAACCAGTAACCAGGTACTAAAAATAACATTTTCCTTCTTCAGCTTATATTCCATCTGCCCATGACAAATCACATCTGTATTGCTTACTTAAGAAATACTAACATATAACTTTATTACACTAACAAAGTGAAATTTCTTGCCTTAAAGGATTCCACTTGTTGCTGACTGGCTTCCAGTTCCCCTTTCAATGATGCCTGCAACATTAGATGATCATTTTCCTGCATGATAGAAGCATCTGGTTAATTAAAAAAACAAACCATAACAACTTAGTAATTCAGCTACAAGACCATTATTTGAAAGCTAGTTTAAAAATGCAAGTATGCAGTCATTAACTGCTGGACTTACAGCTTGTTTTGAATCAGCCAGTTCTTTTTTGGTTTTCACTAGGAGTTGTTTTATCTTGGCATTTCTTTCCTCATCTTGTTGCATAGTTGACTGAAGTGACTCTAGTGCAGAAAACAGTTACATGCTAAGAGGATTTCCCCTCCTATATTTCCTTAAAAATATTGAAAAATACTTGAGCAATTTTACAGATTTCTTAAGAACTGTTAAGCTACTTGTTTGCAGCAAGTTTAGTATACCATTTCTGTATCAAGACCTTCTTACAAATGAAATTGTTTTGAGAGTTCCACTTACGGATAGGAAGAAACCAAAGTTTTTAACCACATGTTAACTAGTAAAGCTTTATAAGTGTGGTATGTCAGACTGAAAATCACTGCCAATCACTTTCAGAAATTATGATTTCGTTAATCAGGTAAGATACCATTTGTCAGTCACGCTATTTAGCTTTCATTTGCTGAATACTAGATCAAGTAACTGAAGACCGAGTAAAGTTTACTTTCTAGGAAAGTATTTTCAATTATGTAACTGCTTAGTGTTCCCTCAAAATTTTACTCTCACTCATCAATTTCGGACATATCTGAATGTTTTACCATTACTACTGTTTATATTTTACTCACTTATTTCTTCCTGCAGAGTCTCTTGTTTCTGCTTCTGAATCCCCGTCTCCTGCTCAAGATCTTCTATTCTACTGTCTTTATCACCAATCTTCTGATTAAGTTCTTTTACTAGCCTTTCATAATCAGCTATTTCCATATCCATCAGCGTACTCTTTTGAGCATCCTGCAAGTTACATGCAAACAAGTTACAAACTTAAAAATCTGCCTCAGTTGCCAATAATTCCTTCCTCACCCATCCCAAAATAAATGAGAAATAGTTGTTTGATCTTTTAACAAAAAGACTTTATAACTATCAATACCCACAAACAATACCCACCCATTAGGTTTCCATATCCTCAGCGAATAATTTGTTTTTGAACAAGAACCAAAAGCTTTAAAAAAAACTGTTGCCAATTTCAACAGTTTTAAGCAGTAGGTATTTTGCAGCTATTAGTTTCTACCATCTTCACTCCTTGCAAGGGTGGCTTCTGAATAGTGCACCATACAAGTACTCCAGACACCTGAATTCTACTCCTCTTTCTAGTCAGGATAAAATGCTTAACCAAGCTAAAAACAAACAACCCTTGCTCTCACCTGCCAAATAACTCCTCAAAAAATACACACATCAGCTCTCCAAAGAAAAACAGGTGTAAAAATCCTCATGTTTTTCCTTTTGCATATCTTAGGATTAAAGTCCTCAGAACAGGAGACATTAAATAGCAAGAAGGACCAAAATCTTTGGTAGTCTGTTAAGTACTAACACAAACATTAGTTACTGTACCTTTTTGGCCAGCTCTAATTCTTGCATAGTCTTCTGCAGATGCTTCTTTTCCTTCTGAAGTTGCATCTGAAGCTCCTCCAGTTCTCGGAGAGCGCCACTATGTTCCTGAAATTTAAATACTTTTCAATTATGCAGTCCAATTTCAAGACAGATGTCAGCATAGTACACAAGTTTACAAACAGACACACTCACTAAGGTTGCAGAAAGATAAAATTCTTCAGGAAGTCACTGGGAGCCAAAGAAAACTTGACAAGACTACAAAATGTTGTTCACATTTTGTCAGTATCTCCAATCTACTCTAAGCGATGGTACTGCAAAGTTCTTTTAATGAACACACTGAGCTTCCAAAAGAAGACCGAGTGAAGTAACAAGAAAAAGCATGGAACTTGTTCTAAAATAAGCACAATTTATAAAACTCTTCCAGAAGTCACATTCACAGACAGTAATGCTTCAATCCATTCACCATCTCTACACAGTATTACCTTTATTTTCTGTTCTTTTAGAAGCTTTTCTGCTTCCAGTTCTTTTTCAGCCTTTGCCTTGACTTTTTGTAGCTCCAGTATCTGAGCTTCCAGCAGCTTAGTATTACATTGCAATGTTTCGACACGAGCCAGCAGATCTTCATTAGCAGAATGTAACTGATCATGCTAAAATGATGGTAGTGGGAAGATAAGCTGAATTTGCATGTGACTGATTAATAAAATACTATCCATACTTAAAAAAAATAAAAAAACACACCAAACACATTGATTTTCATCCAATTGTCTTATAATCAGCACTCCTACCAGTGACAGCATCAAGTCTCATCCACCTTAACTGCTTTAAACCAGAGTAAGAAACAGACTAAATTAAAATCACCCAGCACAATTTGGTTATTTTATTCAGAGTCCATGTGCCTAGCTTTCTATATGATGGTTGTGAGAAATCTGAAGAGCACCTTTTGGCTCTTTGCAAGAATTGTGTCCCGCAGTGATACACAAGATTCAAATACTCAATTGCCCCACATCAAGTGCAGTTGTATTTATACCTGAATCGCCATCCCATTAATCCCCCCAAAATATTCAACTGCAGCACTACCATCCCTTCAATGAGAACACATCAGTACATAGAAAGAACTCTTCCTATGTCTGGGCTACTGCTGCAATGATTAGCAGACTTATTTTTGACATCTTCGGTATTTTTATCTCAATCTCTATCATGCAGATTAAGAATTCAGTATGAATGAAGCGTAAGTGAAAGAAGCTGACAATTGCCTGAACAGCGTTTTTATTTACAAAATACTTTATAACACATTGAAAAACATAACTCCTGCAATAATCAGAGTATATGCTACTATTTCTGATTTATTCTTATGCTATTCACTAGTAGCTTCTATTTATAAGAAAACAGTGACCTAGGTCGATCTTCAGTGTAGTTATGTATGTGGCCTGGGAGTTTAAATCCTAAATCCCAAGCCCATTTCAGTTAGTTTCGCAGAATGTGTCTCACAGATGTTTAATCCCCATCTTAGACTTTTGAATGTCACTACAGTACTCCCCAATGCATCCTAAAGTCTAATTCTTGTAGAAGATCCAAAAAAACCCACCATAGTTAATTCCGTATGTTTAAACATTCTATTGGTTAAACAGGCATATTTTGTCTAAGGAACTGAAAAAAATTAACACTTTAAGGTTACTGTACTTCATGAGAAGTGTAGGTGTGAAATCAGAGAAACAGCCCAAGTCCAATACTTGTTTTTGTATTTGGTACGCGCAACAAAGTTGTGCGTCCAACTGAAGCCAGAGTTGGTCACCTGCTCTTTTTTGTGAGCTGACCTGGGGTATATTAAGCCCTTCCTACTAAAAAGGCCAGTCATTCTGGACATCCTTGACTTTCTCACAGCCCAGATAAGCACCAGATGCTGAGGAAAAAATGAATTTCAAGTAACTATCCATAACACACTTTGGTTATAAAACTATGTATTATTACCAGTCATATGAACAAAACTTAGCCCAATAGCTCAGACACAAATACAGAACTCACCTGCTGGGATGACACCTGTAGCTGTCTTGTGAGGTCATCGAGCTGACGTTCAAGATTAATCACTCTGGCTTTTTCAGAATCCAGCTCTTCTCCTTGCTTATCATATTCCATCAAAAGATTCTTAACACAAACACACAAACTTCAATTTCTACAATATACATCGCTTGTCTTAAGCACGTGCTAAACCCTAGACACTTATCTTTCCAATATTTCAGCATACGGGGTGTTTTACTACCATATCAGAAGCATCAAAATGAAACTAAAGCTGTAGTTTCATTACAAGAGAAATTGGGAGAAGTTATTTTCAGTTCATGAAACTGTAAAATAATTTAGGCTCGAAGAGACCTCAGGAGGTCTATGTTCAACCTCCGGTGTAAAGCAAGGTCAGCAGTGAGATGAAACCAGGTTGCTCAGAGCTTTGTCCAGTCAGGCTTTTCCAAGGACTGGACTCCAAGGATGGAGATGGCACTACATCCCTGCACAACCTGTTCCAAAGCTGGACTGTCTTCAAGGCAAAGATGTTCACTGTATAGCCATTTTTTTTTTTAAAAAAAACAGGTGCTTAAAAAAGTTCTGTCCTTCTAGACCATAACATCCTAGCTTGGTCAGGAGTATTGAGAGAGGTAGTGTTAAAGGCCTTCCTAAAGTCTAGGTAAGTGACAATCACTGCTCTCCTCTCATCCACAACTCCAGCTGTTCTATCACTGCAAGCAATCAGACCAGGATTAGTCAGACATGATTTACTCTCAATAAATCCATGCAGACCATCCTCAGCCACCGGTTTCTCTTTCATATTCCCAGAGGTGTGCTCCAGAAGGACTTGCTCCCAGGGAATTGTTGACTTTTTTCTTTATCACTTAAGGACTTTCTAACTTATCCCCAATTTTATGTACTTAAAGAATTCATTAAGAAGAGATTTGCATCAGCAACAGTGTTTGACAAATACAACGCCAGATTTAAAGTGCGATTTAAAAATACTATCCAGTAGAAAAGAATTGCCTTGTTTTCTTCTGACAGTAGATAAACAGTTCTGTTACTAGAACCATACATTTCTTGATTTGGGTACTTAACTGCACTGGCATTTCTTTTACCAAACACACTTGTGCAAGTAAACAACACATATCCAGGCTAGGACTCAAAAGCAAACTATTTTTCTGACAGTTAACCGTCTTTGGTAGATACAGTACCATTCCTACCTTATAGCTTTCCGCTCCTTGAATTACATCTTTCATTGAAGCAGCCAGCTGATCTTTTTCTGATTGAACCAACTCCAATTCTTCCCTCAGGGATTGCATCTTATTACAAAGAAGCATATGTCATTAAAACAGAATCCTTCATGCAGAACATTCTTCATATTAAGAAGCAGTCAGGGTACCTCTTTTCGGCTGGTATCCAATTCTTTCTTTGCTTTCACAGCAACCATCTTAATTTTATTTAGCTTCTCTCCTTTTTCTGCAGATTCTTTTTCCAGCCTTCCTAAAATAAATAAATAAGAAAGTGAATAAACTTGCTTCTCCTCCCCCCAAGAAATGAAATTCAATTAGAACACAAATATCAGTTTGAAATAAAATATAAAGTGTTGTAGGTATTCAAAGATTTCATTCAGCTAAGCCCTTCAATTCACTCTGAAGCTAGAACATCCAGCCTCACAGATAATCCTTCCCTGTTTCAAAGGCTTCCATTACAGTTTACAGTAAAAGCCATATTCCTGGGTACTTCTACATATAACTGTAACAACTTAGAATAATTTTCTTTCAATTGTGCTGGGATTACTGCAATGAGACAACAGTAGCTTCAGCAAAGTGTTGCTTTCCTCTTCTCTTGGTAGCCTTAAGGATTCCTATTGGATCCTATTGGATAAGGAATCCTTAGGATTCCTTATTTTCCATATTTAATAAAGATGAAATCTAATACACTGTTTATAGTTAAGTGTACTTAGGAAAAAAAAGAAGTATCAAATGATAACAGGTATAAAATTGCTAATGTTACTTTGAATGCCTAATGAGAGGAATGTTGTCCTAATGAGAGGAATGTTGTAGGAAGTAGCATTGGTATCTACTTCCCCACCTTCTTTGGCATACAGGAAATACAGGATAACTATGCACAGAAAGAAAAACTCAAAGTTTAACAATCCAAAAAAAACCACAAAACTGTTTACATAAAAGACAAGAGCAAGAAAGATACCAATTTTTTCCTGAAGCTCTGCTACTGAAGACTGTTGATCATTTTTCTCTGTCAATGTCTCCATTACATTCTGTATTATAAACAAAGATATGAGAAGTATTACAAGAAGCTTCTTTGTGATATCTGTTTTCAACAAGCCACTAGCAGTTCCAGCTACAAGCTGGACTACGTCTACTTTCTCATTACCAAGAAAGTCTTTACATGCAATTTCATATTAGCTTGGTAACTAGCCTGGTAACTGAAAAGCAAAATTATGTTGAAAGGAAAACATTCCAACCTTTTAACAGCTGCTTTCCATCCTATTCAAGGAAAAAAAATGGAAGACCATTAATACTGACTGACCAGCTGTCAGTTTTACATAACCATCAATACCCACAACCTGGGTTGTGTAGCTAATAGTATAGCTAATTGTGTAGTTAAGTAGCTAATGCAGATCAGACAGTTTTGTTTGAGATGGAGCCACAGAAAAAGGTGAAAGATTAGGCCAGTTAGTCCATCTAGTTAAGTGAGCACTTTTGGCAAAACCAATAGGAAAACATTTTCAAATAAAAGCACATTTTATCAAAACAGCATTAGGATTTTTGTTGCTGTTTGACTTTTTTTTTTTAAAACTGAGGGGAAGGAAGGGAATCTGAGGTGCTAGGCAATTCAGAAACACGTGCTTCCTAGAAGGGAAACTCACTTTGAGGCCAAGGAAAGAAAAAACAAAGAGAATGAAAGTATTTTTTGAACCTTAATTCTGAAGACTTTAGAGGTTTAGTCTGTATACTTCAATAACAAAATATAACCTTTAGAGAACTCAGTTCGTCTTTCACATTTCTAAGTTCAGTTTCCTTTTGTTCCAGAACGAACTTTAAGTCATCTTCGTTTTTGGATTCTTTTTGCTGTTCTTGTATTTGACTTTCATAGAAAGCAAGTTTTCCAGATATTTCTTCAATCTTCGCTAAAAGCTCTTGATTTTCAATTGTTGATTTTTCACCAGCATTCTTCAGCTCCTGGATGTCACGTTGAAGGGCTTCTTTTTCAGACAACATTCCTTCCAATTCTTCTCTCCAAAGACCTTTTTCTTTTTCAAAGTCTTCAATCAGGGATCTATGTTCTGTATACTGAGCTGCATTTTCTTCCTCTAGTCTCTCAACTTCCCTCTGCAAGTGAAGAGCTTTCTCCTCATTCTGCAGAGCAAGGCACTGCTCTTCCTTCATTTTTGCCAAGCGTTCATTTGCAATTTGTAGTAAGCTGAGAAAATCACAGTCCTCATCGGAATCTGAAATGCTGGACCCCACTTGCTCAAGGATGTGGTATATCTGAGCTCTTACAAGGGACCTGTGCGCTTGTTCACTTTCAAGTAATGATGATATATGGTCTTTCTCTGCAGTGATCATTTGTAGTTTCTTTTCTAAGTTTTCAGACTGCTCTTTCAACACTAACCAACCGTCTTTTTCAGACGTAATCTCTTCCAGCTTTCTACTTAAATCACCTTTTTCCTGAATGATTTTCTTGTTTTCCTCACGAAGAGTATACATCTCAGATGAAAGGTTCTCTCTTTCACCCACCAGAGAGTCGACCTGTTTTTCCAGTTGCGTTCGCAGTTCAGCATTTTCATTCTTCGCAGTTAAAGCTTCGTTCAGTTTCTCTGTTAATTCCTCCAGCTTTTTCTTCAGGTCACTATTGTACTGGTTAACAACATTTACTTCTTGCAGAAGTTCTTCAACTTTTCCTTGTTCTTGCTTGCACCTCTCCTGAAGGGTTTCTCTCTCTTCACCTGAACATTTTAGTTCATTTAAAATATCCTTGTTTTGATCAGAAAGAGATATGAGCTTTTCTTCCAGTTCTTTTATAGCAACCTCTTTTTGGTGGACACAGCTTGCTATTGTGTCATTCTCCTCCTGAAGACTAACAACTTTATGTTTAAGTTCCTCTATCTCTAACTGATTAGATGACATTTTTTCTGTTTCTGCCTTGAGACGATTCACAGTTTCAAGAAGAACATCCTTCTCATTGAAAGCAGCTCGGAGTTTCTGCTGTAGTTCACTGACATCAGAAGCTTGCTGTTGTCTCATTGATTCAAATTCCTTGCTGATCTTTCCAGCAGATTCTCCTAGCTCAGTCTGTAGTGTTTCCAGTGTTTCTCTCAGGGTATCATAATTGAACAATGCTTCTTCCTTCTCTTGAGTTAGCCTTTCAAGTTGTTCTTTAAGATCCTGCATTTCAAAAGCTAATTCCATCTTTTCTTTTTCAGAACTGGATAATAAAGTTTTATTTAGTTCAGAAATTTCTCTCTCATGTTGCTCCTTCAAAGTCTGAATTTCTAATTTATGCTCTTCTGCTGTGGCTTCACATTGGTGTCTAGCTGTTTGAAGCTCCGATTTTAGCTTTTCAATCACACAACAATAATCTTCTTTAGTAAGCTGCAGTTCATTTATCTTAAAGTCCAAGTCTTCCCGCTCATGAAAATACTCATCCTTTATGCGTCGGATTTCCTCTTCCAGTTTTAGTTTAACATTGCTCATATAAGTTAGCTCATCTTTTAAAATAGCATGTTGAGATTGGAGTTCTTCTAAGCTACGCTCCAGGTGTCTAACCTTTTCTTCCATTTTTGCTTCTATACGAGGTTCTTCTTGCATATCTACAACATCTGTCTTGTTCTCTCGATTTTTATTTACTGCTTTTAGCTGCTCCAAGTCATGTTCTTGCTGGTCAGTGGAAGCACACGCTTCATCTTTCACATTTTTCTCTGTTTTTAAGTCCTTCTCTACCAAATTGCGCTGTAACTCATTTATGTGATTTTGCTTTTCTTCATTTTCTTTAGCAGATATTTCAATGTGATGCATCAACTTTGATACCTCTTCTTGATGGGCAATTTTTAATTTTTTAAGCTCTTCGTTCAGACTGTTGATTTCGTTATGGTAACATTGAGAATTGCTTTTAAGAGTTTCTTGCAGGCTTGCAATTTCCTTGGTTTTGTCATCATTCACAGTTTCCAACTGCTTGGTCAAGCACAAAATTTGCTCCTCATAAGTAGATTTGATTTCTTGGACATTGTCTTGTAATCTTTTAACTTCTTCTTGATTATCACTGTGACATTCAATCTGTTCTACCAGCTCCGTTTGTTTCTTCACTTGTTCTTCTAATTCTATTTTCAGCTTTGTTAAATCGTCATTGTATTTGGATTGTGCATTTACTAATTCATTCTTCAAGGCTTTTATTTCTTCCAGAGAGTCAGTATTTGATTGCTCCAGTTGCTTCTGCAATTCTTCTGTCCTGGCCACTGCAGCCTAAACAAACATACAAGTCATCAAATGCTGATAATTTAGCACATATAAATTCCAAATAAACTGTTTATAATAAACTAGAAGATTTAGGAGTCCTTAGTTTTAAAAACTGCTATAGTTTTTAAACAGCCAGCTATGTTGGAACAACTCAATTCAGAAGACTCTGCAGAGTATAAAATTGTTTACAGAATGAAAAACAAAAATTAAGTCTTAGATCATGTTTGTCTGCTTGTAAAGCAACTACTGTGATCATGTATTAAAGACCAAATTACCTCTATAACATCATATTCAAGTAGCTAGAATATAAAGCCGTTCATCAGTTCCACGTGACTGAGTCTTCACTTTATTATTAACTGAGATTATTGATATGATTTAGGTGACTTAACTGACAGGCTGCTTCCTAAGAATACCTGAATTTAAAACCTCCCATTTACCATAAAAAGACAGAATTGATTTGGAGGCATTGCATATCTAGGCTATTGATGCATGGACTGAATTACTTTTGAACAGCTGTGGATCTAACAAATACATATAGAAATTTTACATTTATTGTCAGTCCAACGAAAACACTGAAGTATCTGTTCTCTGTAGCCTCTAAATTACATATGAAGCCTTTAGATCTTTTAAGGTATAACAGAACACAGGTCAGTTAAGAAAAAGATTAAAATGGAAATGAAGCACGTGAACAAAACTAAAAAACACACCATCATTCTGAAATATTTTAGTAATGCTTTATTCATTTCAGTACCTCTGCTTCTTGTTTTCTTTGAATATTTTCTTTTTTCAGAGCTACACACTGCTGCTGACTTTCAGCTTTTTCCAGAAGCACAACATCCAGTCTTTCTGTGAGAGCCTAATTTAAAAAGAAAGAAATTATTGGGAAAAAGGTTCCTTAACAACGGAAGCCTGAATGATTTTTGCAAAGCAGTAAGAAGTTGCATATTGGTCAGGATGTTTTTGTTGTTGTTGTTAATTAAGTAGACCAGCCTGATCTTAAAAGTTACTTGCAGCCCAAATACATCAGATATGGGAACAGGCAGACTAGTACAATGATGTTGCTTAATAGATTCTGTTCAAAATCTTGGTTGTCATCAGCTGATTTATTTTTACTGCCATGTAGAAAGAGGAGGAAAAAAAAGCTTCCCTTCTGTAGAAGAGAAATCACCATCCAAATTATTAAAAACATTTTTTCCAGTTGATAAAAGTCCTCCTCACTGCCAATTTTCACTTTGATGTGCTGCCTATAACCCTTACTTTGAGACAGATGCTCTTGGCACTAGAATAATTCCAGTTACTTTCTCCCAAAAGTATTTCTTGTGACATGCAGCTTTAATTCTGTGTTTCTGACTGTCTCAAAAGACTTCTAAATGGCTGAAGTCTATCTATAGCAGTCATTCTGAGATAAACAAAAGCCTTCCTAACCTATTACACAAGGACAAAGTCTTGCTGAGGAAATTTTATTATTCTATACATTTTCCCCTCAAAGAACTGTTTCCTGAAAAGCAGAGTAGGGATGTAGGGTAAGGAGGAAAAAAGAGGTTTTTAGGAAGCATCCTGAATTCCTGAAGATAGACCACAGATTTGAATAACAGTTCTACAGCTGTTCACTACATATCACAAGTCATTTCTGTAGGTCTATTTCAGTTAATATTATGCAATACATCAGAAACCTATTATGGATTCTTACCTGAATAATGTCATCAGCTCCTCCAGAAGCTGCTTTAGATTTGAGTTCTTCAATTTCTTTCTCTAGCTCTGAGCAAAACAATAAAAAGTAGTATAGGAGTTTCACATCAAGCAGGAATTGATGCTTTATCACAGTATCGAATTCCTAGTAAATCCAAAACTTAACATCACTCTGTTCAAGTCAGATGTCTTACTCCATCAATTTTTGTTGCCAAGTGATACAAAGGGCTAACAGAAAGAGAACAAGCATTCAGTGCTACTTCTCTGCTGCTGCTGTTTAGCCTGATTTCCTCAGGAAACAAAGCTTCCTTGTTTGGGTGGAGAGACAACAAATAACAAAACCATGACAATTGTCTTACCTTCTGTTTCACGGTCAATTTAAGCCAGAGAAGAGACATGCATTTCCTACTAAATCTCTAAAAATAGGCAGCAGGTTGGAGAAGAAGATCTCTCAAATAACCCCATCGAAGAAACACCCAGTATAGCCCATCCCTATCCTTATTGCTTTGCTGGGCAGCTACCAGCAACCAGCATGACTGTAACTCCAAACAAGGGGAGGTGACACTAGTCCAAGCGGGGAGCCACTACAGGAAAAGGGACAGCAGAGAGGAGGGGGACAGCACATGAGAGGACAGACATACTCAGGATACTTTTAGGTATTAACACAGAATTTCGTTTTCTGTATTTCAGGATTTCTTGTCTAAAGAAGCAAGTGATCAAATATAGAATAGCTAACATTTTTAAAGAAGCCACTGCACACCTCAACAGGACTAATTATGAAAAACCTAATAGAGATGTTCCCCCTCCCATCTGATTTCTTAAAGGTTATCCCTGCTACAGGTATGGGGAACAGAAAATGGCAAGCCCCACTTCCACTCTTGCACAAGCTACACTGTTCCATCATGCTACACATACAATTGAGTTAATTTAATATTTGACAAAAGCAGTGCTTCTTCTTCCATACCTCTCACTCTAGGGACTTAAGCCCTTATCCTCCAACAAAAATATGGAAATCACAGGAAGGAGAAAAAAAGGAAAAGCCTAGAATTTAAATCTACCTAGCAAATATGTACAGCGAAATTAGGAAAGATCAGATAGTACCAAGCATTAAGGTAGAAATTATTCCCTCTCCAGTCAAATACCTGTACATCTTGATTTCACTTTCTGCAGAAGCATCATTTGCTTTTTGGCAAACTTGATGAGATCTTCTTTGGGCAATGTGTCCAGCTGTAAAAAAAAAAAAAGTACGTATTACAGAAACCAACTTCCTCTAACCCAGAAGTAAACAGAAAACAGTGCATCTTAGCATCCAACTTCCAAGGAGTGAAATTTTAGGACAAGAAAGCCTTAGCACACACTCATTAAGGACAATAACAGGGCAAGTTACAGAAGTTATGTTATCTAGTTCTATCATTACAGATGCAGCATCAGCTAGAAAGGAGAACTCAGCTGGGAAGGGTTACATTTCAGTAGACTGACAAAGGTGTTTGGAGTAACATAATTTGAACAGTGTTTTAACTATAGCACACTTACCTAACATCAACATTGTTTATTTTACTTCCAACATATGCAAAGAAGCCTACATACATTATGAAACGGACTACTATTAGAGCTAGATGCTATTCAATATTTTATTGGTTATTATGACAGGAAGTAAGTATACCAGTAACAATTTTTGTTTCATGCTTTCTAGCCTTAGCATAGCATTCGTATGTCAGTTTTCAAAACACCTAGAAGACATGAAATTGTTTAAAAATACCTTTATGTCTTCCTATTATCCATGGCTAGCATGCTAAGCTGCTACCCTCTCAACCACTGTTATCCAAGTAAACCAGATTTGTGAGGTCTGATTACCTTTGATTTGCCCGACCCTGGTGTGACAGAGGAAGCCACCATCTCTTGCCCACCATCTTGTACCTACAACAAAATAAAGATAATATGGGAGAACTGAACTTTTTTTTGTATTTAATGTACACTACCAAAGGAACCAAGTGAAAGTCTACAAACCTGGAGAGTAACTTGGTATAGTGGGAACTCAAAAAAAAAAAAAAGACAATATTTGTATGACCAGTAAGACAGATAACGGAGAAGAAAAAATGAGAGATCTATTGTGGTTAATCCAATAAAACAGCAGAATTGAAAACTGCTAAATCAGTATGATCTTATGGCTTCGTTACTTAATTGACATCTAGAGTTGTCACGCTAATGAAAATCATTTAATTTACAGGCAGTTAAAATAGTGTATCCTACTATCTTGTTACTAAAAATGTACAAACCAAATAAAGCTTGTAGAGGAGCAGCAGTTAAATCAAACTTCAGCAACTTCTGAACAAATTGTACCCCTCAACTATGTTCTTGTTTTCTTTAAAAATAACATACTTAACACTAAAAGCTTAGGCCTGACAATATATTTGAAAAGGCTCTGTGCGTGTGAGAGAGAGGGGGAGGGCGTGTGTACACACACCCACATCCTTCACTTATTTTGCTACTCTCTTTATTCTCATAAATAAAACCTTGTAATAGAAACCATGGGAAAAACAATCGGGAAACAGATAATGACTGACTAACAATTTTGAGAGAATAGCTGAGAGAGATAGCATGAAACACTAATTAGAAATATGAGTTCAAGTACAGACCAAGGACAAAGACAGTTTAGCTATCTCTCTCTCGAGAGTCTGGACTCTCACATTGGCTAGAGTTTTTTGAGAAAGCAAAAGCAAATTTGTTGGAAAATAATATGACCATTAAACATAAACATAGCATTTAAGAAAGAAAGCTCTAAAGAAGTTTGTATTTCAGATTTCACGGTACACAGAGCTATGTCAACATTGACATTCCTAATATTTCAGCATTCCTGTTAGTTAACGTCTGCAACTACAAGCAGTATACTTGCACAGTATAATTAGGGATAACACATTGGATGTACTGCTTAAGAAAAATGATGGCGCACCTCTCTCCATACTACACCGAGACCAGATGATTCTATATTATTTTTACCATAGAATCATTAGGGTTGGAAGAGCCCTCCAAGATCACCTGGTCCAACCACCCCCCTGCCACCAATGTCACCCACTAAACCATGTCCCTGAGCACCAGGCCCAACCTTTCCTTGAACACCCCCAGGGACGGTGACTCCACCACCTCCCTGGGCAACCCGTCCCAGTGCCTGACTGCTCTTTCTGAGAAGAAATGTCTCCTCATTTCCGACCTGAACCTCCCCTGGTGCAACTTGAGGCCATTCCCTCTAGTCCTATCGCTAGTTACCTGTGAGAAGAGGCTGACCCCCAGCTCCCCACACCTTCCTTTCAGGTAGTTGCAGAGAGCAATAAGGTCTCCCCTAAGCCTCCCCCTCTCCAGAGGGAAACAACCCCAGCTCCCTCAGCCGCTCCTCACAGGACTTGTGTTCCAGGCCCTTCACCAGCTTCGTAGCCCTTCTCTGGGCACGTTCCAGGGCCTCGATGCCCTTCTTGTTTACACGCACAGCGCCAGAACGATGCATCACGCAAGAAAACGCACCCCATTACATTTCCAATAACCGACCCCACCCGTGGCGCTTCACCTCCCTGCCCCCGAACAGCACGCGGGCGGCTGCCTGTGCGGGCTACGAACGTGAGGGACACCCGCCACCCCGCACGGCCCGTTCACCCGCGCGGGATCGCGAAATGGCGACGCGACCCCCCCCCCCGGTGCGCTGCCAGCCCCTCACAGCTGCTCCCCCTCCCCTCAGGGATAACGGCCGCGCGCCAGGCGGGAAGCGGCGCGCGGCACCGCTGGGGGAGGGAGGGGGAGGGGGAGGGAAGGAGGGGGCGGCGCGCGCGCGTCCCCCCCGCCCGTTACCTCCATGTCGGAGCCGGCTCGCCGCGAGGGCCGCCGCTACATCCTCCCCGCCGCCGCTTCCGCCTTCGTCATCCCCCCGCAGGCCACGTGACGCGCGGCGCCGACCCCCCTCCCCTTTGTAATAGGCCCGGCACGGGAGCTCCGCCCCCTCGGGGATTGGCCCCGCCCCCTCGGCCGCCGTGGCCCCGCCCCCGAGCCGCGGGACCCTGAGGGGGCGGGGCTGTGGCAGAGGCGGGCTGCCCTGAGGGGAGCCGGCTGTGGTGTCCCCTGTGGAGGGGCGTTCGTGCAGACGTACACATGTACACACACATATACGCACATATACATCCATATATACATATATATCTACCAGAGCAAGTAGTAGAAGAGAGTTACTAAGGCTTGACGTTCATTATTTTAAATTAGGAGCCATTTTCCTCCGTAGGTGGTTGAGGGGAGCGATGCCCAACAATGTTTTCAAACTGCACACGTTTCTTCCTGTAGTCATGCAAGCACGTTTGGTAATGCTTGAAATGTTTCTCCTGAGAAGTAATTGATTTTTAATGAGAAGTTGCTTGGGAGAAAAGAGTTTAGACACTTTGTTCTACTTGCAATTCACCAGGTGGATATTGGATGGCACGGAATTAATTATGGTGTCATGAGAGAATGCCTATTGTTTTTGTAAAAAAACCTCACGTTATGCAAAATGCTGCTTTCGCACGAATAATTTGTATTTTTCCAGGTCTTCCTATTGTCATTCTTCTTTTAAAATTCAAATGACAAATGGTGACTAAAGGCAGAAAGGTTGTTTGTGTATACCTCAGAAAGCATTTCCTTGGTTTTTTTTTTTTTTCCCCATATGCATTCACCGTACATAATGTATGTTTATTGTATATTGTAACATAAGCAGGCAAGCAATTGTGGCAGGAGCAGACAGCTCCTTGTTACAGAATCACAGAATCACAGAATCATCTAGGTTGGAAGAGACCTCCAAGATCACCAAGTCCAACCTCTGACCTAAGACTAACAAGTCCTCCACTAAACCATATCGCTAAGCTCTACATCTAAATCTTGTTCTCACAGAGGTTGCTGGCCAAGAACAGAGCTCCATAACCAAACCACCAGAAGCTGCTTTTCTACAACTTCCATCCTTACACTCCTCAGAAGTCCCACTCTTTCCTCGTCCACTTTGGGATGCTCTGAACTGGGTACCCAGGCCTGTGGTGCCACAGCCTAGGGTGGAGGTTTCATGCAACTTCAAGAAGAGCCTTTCTGGAGAGAGTCTTTGCCAAACCATCTTGTAGCCATAGCATTTGATCCTAAACTGTGCCATACTGCACGGCTCAGTCCTCCCAGGTCCGTCTCTGACTGAAGCTGGGTGTCTGGAGAGAACATTATAGAAAAGCTTAGCTGCTTTTTTTTTGGAAAACCACAGAGAAAGCAACGTTTCTGTAAAGGCATTCCTGCCATCTATCCTCTGAAAATATGTGTTATGATCCAACTCTTGGGTCATCTCCTGACTATGCGGAAAATGATTTTGGAGATTGGCCAAGGCAGATGCACAAAGGTTTTTCTGATCTCTTTGTACTGAAGAGACTGAACTACTGGCTCACTCATCACAGGCTGACACCACCTGTTTCTAGCTGGAGGCACTCAGCCCCTGACAGAGCTCCCTGCTCTTGTAGGGTATATGTTTTTTGGGCCAATTCTCACTATGCTCCCCCTTCATTTTGTGCAAGAGGTCTTAGCTACATTTGGCAAATAAAATAGTATTGACGGTCTTTCATTTGGGTCCTAAATTGCAACAGCAATTGGGAAGCATCCTGTATAGGGAGTAGTAGCAGAATAAAATAGTTCTTCCTAAAATAAACAAAACAATAAGCATTGAAGATTTTGACTGTTGACTGTTTCAATTTGTTACAACCAAGTATTTCTTACAGGAAAGTTGCTTCATATTTCTTGGGGAAAATGCTGATTCATACCTGCAATAGTCTTACATAATTTTCTTAAACGGATTGTGAATCTTATCTTATCTATCCAGAAGGAGCCAGTAAAATTACATCTACAGCTAATTTGGGACCAGATAAGTGAGAAAAACAAGAATAATTTATGTGTTCTGTGTATTCTGTAATTTTATTATCTTTGTAAAGATAATTAGTTCTCATTTTTTAAATAGCATTGTTTATGTAAAACAAGATTGCCAGGAGGTTTATGAGATGTGTTGAGGCAGAGGATAACAAACTTTAAATCCTGCTTTCACTGAAAGGCCAAGTTCCACAGGACTGTGGTTGGTTATTCCACTAAAGCAGTGTAGAAATGTTTGTTCAGTAGCATTGGAATTATTAGACCTGCAGGAATGTTCTGAAGAGAACAAAATGAGAAAATTACTGTAATTTTGCATCTGAGGAATGTTTCCAGCTTGCAGAGCTAATGCTTTAAATATTTGGCTCTGTAGAATCTGACTTTCCAGCCAGTTCTGTGGATCACAAACTTTCCTTTGTGAACCACTCTGGGCAAGCTAACTTTCTTGCTTTGAGTTACTTCTGTGGCTTCTGTACATGCAAAATTAGTATAAAGGAAGGCAGGGTATGAATTTACAGTCTGTTAACTATTCACCCCTGTTTGGCAACTTAAAGTATTCTCCCTGCCCTGTGCAAATGAACCATAAATTCTTGGGCCATATTGACGTGGGTTCGGGTTTAGCAGGTTCCCACTGTAATGGAATTGTAGAGACTGAAGATAAAGTGAATTAAAGAGGGTGTGAAGGGGGAGGCTATTCTGAATGCTTGTAAGATGCAGGGACAGTGTTGACCTCTGTATTTATCTCTATACTACTTTATGTGTGAAGGGTTTTGTTAGGTATTAAAAAAAAAAAGTTTATGTAGCTCTTAATTCTGCTCTGAAATTGCAGGAGATGAGAGGTGCGGAGTCTGGTGTTCTATTACTAAACTGCAAAGCCCACCAAGCCTGTTTAAAGGTTAGCATTAAACAAGGAAACTAACATTTTGTTTGAGCTCCAGGGGTTGGGTCTGGCTCTAGAAAACTGTTCCATTGTTGACTGAACGTGAAAGCTTTTCGAACTGCAAACAGAAATAATAGCAAACATAGATCACTGTGGGTTATTGGCACAATAACAGGTTACTGTGAATCAAGAGGCCCAATTTTAACTTTTTAAAAAAATAAATTAGTTTCCTTATTTTTAGATGTCCAGCCTGAGACCCTACCTATACCTGTATTGCCCCTGCCAGAGAAGGACACCGAGTGGCCTGCTTTTGACATAATCCCTGGGTCTCCACAATCAGGTTAGATGACCTGTGAGCCTGTGATTCAACTGTGAGCCTTCATACAGTCTGAGCTCACACTGCTTATAAATACCAACTGCCCTTGCAGCAGCTTGTGCTAAGGCCCTTCTAGAAAATGATCCATTTGCCTCTTCAATATTAACCACGGGACGCTGCTGCACGACGACATTCCTGGTCCACCTACACAGTGCCTAAGTCTGTGCTTGGTCTGGAGGGCAGACAGAGACAGGTTATCAAGCCTAAGCCCATGGCTTCAGGCCTGGAGGCTTGGTTTGGTTGCATCCGACGAGTACGGAGGGCTAGACTTTCTCTCTCATTGTGCCTCTAGCTTCCCTCACCTATAGCCTGCACTGAGCCAGGACTTGCATGACTCATCGAAGACAGCAGGGGAGTGGAAGCCTCAGTCCAGGTTTGAAATACAATGTTAGCAAACCTCTGGAAAATTCCAGAATTAATCATTAGCCTTGTAAAGATAAGGTTCCTTCTGAACATGTTGACATAAACCATTATAAAAAGTTTTATATTGTGTATGTTATAGGCTAAGATACCCTTATCCTATAAAAACAGGACAAGTGGTATAACAGCTACTCTCTGTCAATGGGCGGTTTCCTACTGGATAAACAATAACTTTCAATCCAAGCATGAAGCAAATCATCTGCATTACAATTAGTGGAATGTAAAGCAGTGTTCCTCTGTCTTTGAATGCTAGCTAAGAAGATAGAGCAACTTGCTTCTCTGCCTCTAATCTATTTATTTATTTGTTTGTTTGTTTATTTTGAAGCTTGGTGCTTCTCCTGTTCTGCTTTGTAAATGGATGCCTTCCACCTGAAAGTAAAATGGCTCTCCTAGTTCCTAAAGACTGTCAAGGTACAGTGAGATCATGACTATCCTAGAATTCATATAGCAATTCCTGGTAAAAACCTCTCTGTCAAAGCAGGAACCTTCATTCATTCCAGCAGGAGGATTTGTTCTGATAGTTGTTAGTGCAGAGCTACAAAACAGGCACATGCAAACAGTTAGCGCGTTAATGAACACTGATTTTCAGACATTTGTTAGAGATTAATAACAAAGTTTCTCAGCTATTAAAGCTCTGCAGGTATGCTTAGAAGAGACAAGCGGCACTGAAGAAGTTGTTGTGGGGTTGCATTCAGCTAAACTGACACAAGTTCTATTTAAGCTGACACAGAAGTTGCACCTCTGTAAGAAACTCAGTAAAACCATACTTCTAGGTAACTGGACAAAAATAAAGCACCAGTGTATGTTCAGGGTGTATGTCTGACTGGAGCTCTATACACAGTTCTATCACCACAGTAAATAGAGAGTTACTTGTTCGCACCAGAAGCTTGACAGTAGTTCAGATTGACATGAAATAATTTAGTTACATATGCACAATCTCCTTCTGCTGATGCTCATCGATTTACAGTATCAAAATAAATTAGACTTTTTACCCCCTTAAGTCACTATTAGTAAACAGTCTCTGTATAACACATCATTTAAAGCTCTTCTGTACATAACAACTGACAAACATAAAGATATGTAAGTTAAAGGCACTCTAGATATAGGCACCCTCCAGTTATCTACCCAGAACCATGCACACAGCTCTGTTGTGATACTGTCATTATAGACACCAAAACACTGGTTTTCAGGCCGACTGGGGGTTGCATGCAACCTATTAACCCCTTTTCCAAACTTTTTCAATAACTACAAATCCACTTATTGTCACTTATAACAATTCATTGCTCCCTGTAGTTTTACAGAGAATTAATATTCAGTTAATAACATATTACAAATTATGACTGAATCCACAGGTTGATCTGTCTCAGCTGTGCTGGCTTAAGAGGGCATAAAAGGCAGAAACATCCCACTTTTCTATTCCCAGGCCAGCTATATTTTGTTATAAAGGTTAATATTTCTGTCTTTGAATTTATATATATATATATATGCACACACACACACACATTTAACATATATAAGGATAATGTCAATGGGATAAGGAAAGACAGTTTTTATTTACCCACACATCCGGTAGTTGTTTTCCCTCTTTCCTTTTTTTTTTTTCCTTTTTTTTTTTTTTCCCTTGTATTGCATTCTCTGACCTGTGGTACTTTCTTTGTTTTTCAGAGCAGCTGAATTCCAGTTGGGTGAAGGTTTACCTAAGGAAGAGAGAACAAAGGTGACTTAGCCAATATAACTCAAGCCTCTATTACCCTTACCTTGCCACAGCCACCTTCAGCATTTTTGTCCTTCTAATAGATGGAGAGATTTCAAAGGAGGAGCAAATAGGTCATCTATGTATGTGACCTTTTGTACAGCTCAACTTCTAAAATGTCACGCAACTGCTGAGTTAAGCATTTTTTTCCATTTACCAATGGCTCCTATGACCCTGAACAAGGATTAGATTGACAAACAGCTGACTCATGTAATTTCATGGAGTGACCCAAGAGAATGAAAAAATGCCATAGAACAGGCAACGCCTTTTCCTCGTTCTGGTGACAGTAAGTTAATAATGAACAAAAACTAGAGAAGCCACAGAAAGCTTCCCGGGCTCATATTTAGTTTTGCTGCAAACAGCAGCACCTCTGCCAGATGATTTTTTCTCAGGTAGTTGGTTTACAGAGACATCTTTTTTATGGAGGCAGGAATCTCCATTCACCTAAAGCCCTCCCAATACCTACGTTTGCACTTGTATAGCAAATGCCTGCTTCTAGTTCCAGTGTTTCCTGCATTTTTTAAGGGAAACTCATTGGATTGGGAGCTGACAATGTAACTTCCACATTTAATGAGAAGCCTTTTGTTTGTTTCCAAACTTGATATTGGTGCCCTTTAGAGAACTGCATTCAATTTAGATATTTAGATTAAATCGCTAGCCTGAAATGGTCTGCGTGTGCTGGCAGTGGCTGCTGTTGTTAAATCCCTGGAACCTTCCACAGACCAAAGAGAAAATACGCACAGCAAACGTTTTGTGTTTAGCTATAGAGACTAAAACAGAATTTTCCTCCAGCTGTGGCAGTCTATGTAGTTTTCCCTCTGACATTCAGAGGGCAAATGCAGTTAAACAGGAACTCTTCAGAAGTGGATTGGTAACAGTTGTCTATGATAAGAAAGGGCTGTTTATTGTTTAAATTAATTTCCTGCCAAAGAATGGCTACAGTGCCAGTGCTAATGCTAAGGTATTATGTGATAATATTGACCAGACCCTACTGCAACTAAAAGTCCTCATTAGGCTGTTTGCATATTTGGTCGAGAGAAAAGCAAAGAAAAGGAGGAAGTGGTAATGATATATTTGATGGACGCATTTGCAAAGGTGAAGAAGAGGCAAGTATATGCCAGAGTGGCTCTTGTCCTGCTTCATAGCAAATTTTCCAAATATTTACAGAAGTTGGTGATATCCGTTTCAAAAGGCAACAATGGCAAGAGCCTCTTGACTTGCTGCAGTAAGGACAACTACCTCCACAGATGGATTACAGATAAACACCTCTATATAGCTCCTTAGCAAGTTTTGTCAGTGGAATTAATGGGTATTTGGTGTTTTTGGAAATGTTGCTTTCATCTCAATGACATTTATGATGTCCAGCTTAAAGTAAGGAGAAAAGAAAAAAAAAAAAGGAATTTATTCTACTTTCTGCAATTCTGTTGCTCTGTTTATACTTGACCACCTTTTAAAATTGTTTATTGTTATTTATTGGTAAATGTTTGCACAGCATGGGAATGCCCACACTTTGTGCATTCTTTTAACACTTTTTTTTTTTTGGTTCCTAATTTCTCATTTGAAATTGCCAGGTTGATTTGAAAATGCCAGCTGCAGTTTAACAAAGACACAAACTCAAAACATGTCTGAAATATTTTAGTTAGTGCTAAAAGTTACTGTGGGAGAGTTGGATGACAAGTATCGAGAGAGGGATTATTTTCTTCAGATAGACCAGTCTAAACTTCCTCATAATTCGGGAACTCTCATCATAATGAAAAATCAGTGGTACGTGAAAGAAAGATATTGAAATATTAGGGACACGAGGAAAAGCAAAATACATAAAATGGAAAGGCCGATAGATCATAAAGAATAACTCCCATTACTAATAATCACAATTCCGCACGAAAAACAAGAGATGTATCAGCCATTTTCTTGTTATAATCCTCGTCAAATTTCTTGTTTTGTGCCACAGTGAAATAATTCTTCCAGTCCCCGACAACTCCTATGGAAAAAATAAAATAAAATATATTTTACCAGTATTTCTTGAAGCCCATTAGCCACAACTTACAAGAGAATTGTAGTTGAAGGGAAGGATTATTTCGAGGCAGAATTATACCAGGAAGAGTGAATTGATACCAGTAATAAACCTCAGTACCTTTTCTCATGAATGGGGAAACTGAGTGATCCATTAATCCCACAAAATCCTTAGTGTAGTTTGTCATGGGATTTTCCTTCATTATCTCAAATGAGGTGTTATGGATTATCTTGTTAAGAACCTCCTGTTCCAAGTCCTTCTCCATAAACTTCATAATCTTCTGAATTTCTCTCTTTGGATTCTGCAGAGAGAAGAAAACGGGATAAGATACAGAGCGAAGAAAAAGAAGGAAATCACAGTGTTAACACTGTGGTTGTTGCTGGGGTGAGAAGTCTGATACAGCTAAAGTTACAATAGACAACTGTTGAGTGTAGATAATATCTGCTAAACTTTCAGGTTTCAAGAAAAGCTCTATAAACACACATTCAGTCTTTACCTCCTTCATATCTTCATAGAAGAGGTAGAGAATACGGTGCTTGTCTTTTGCCTTCCACCACCCTTTCACATGGTCATACCAGGAGCCCCAAAGCACTGAAAAAGGAGAAGAGCAGCAGCAGTTATAAATGCCCCATCTGTCTTTAGGCACTCACGTATCCTCCATAACCAGTGTCTGGGTGTTTCCTAGCTGGTTTTGAACCACTGTGGCCATGATTGCTGTGCTCTGTACTGAACACAGCCTTCATGCTATTAATCCCTTAGGTATATGGATGCTCAGAGCAGGATTGATGTCTAACTGCAGATGCTTACACCTGAATGAAAAATCTAGGCTGTCCATTTGATGGAGAGAAGCAGACATTTCCAGAATGTGGCTCATTTTGTTGACTGGATAAAACCGCTTTTAATTTGCCCTGCTTTCAGCAGGGGTGTGGACCAGACGGACACCAAAGGCCCCTTCCCACCTGCATTATTCTATGCTCCTAACTGGTTTAACTGTTTAGTGTGCTATCAGAAGTGCCTGTTTCTCTCCAGCAAGTACTGAGATGACTAGCTTGGACAGAGGTTCCTATATTCTAAACGTCTGCACTGGGACAGAGGGCTCACAAGCTCAGCCTGTCTAACACAAGACACAATGTCTCATTTAGAAATGAGACTCTCATGCTGGTCCAGACAGTGGTGTTTCTAGGCCAACATGGTAGTGAAAAAAAAGGACCTATTGAAGTTTTACTGACCCAAACTGAAGACCGTCATCCAAATGACCAGGTTTTTATTTTTTGGATACCAGCATCTCTCTTAGAAGAGGAAGAATCAGTTTCTGGGGTTGCCTGTCCTTAGCTAGATGACCAGCTTTGTTCAGATGCCTGATTTTTAGACAGGTGAATTGAGGTAAAAAAACTCTCTTAGCTCAAATTCATACTGCACAATCTATACAAAATTAAATTTTACATTCTTGTGTGTCACATTAGAGTACAGCCATTGAGCTGCTGTTCCTTCCCAGCTGTCCTCCAAGCAGGTTTCTTTTAACCTTATAGAGAGATTACCTTAAAATCATCATATATGTTTTTGAATGATAGTGGAATAAAAAGCAGCAATTGTTTTTCAAAATGTGAGTTTAAAGATAGGATTCACCTTTTTGGTGCTATAAAACCCTCTGAATGAAGCTACTACTAAAACACCTTTAGTGGATATTCTTCCACAGAGTGTCAGCACTGGATTTCAAACCGTAGCTGAAATAGATAAATCAATGCCATGCATTTTTAAAACGATCAAAATCTCTTATACAACTGATCGCAGTTCATCACCTTTTCCAGCCATGAATTTCTCCATGAACTCTTCCATGGTTCCTGGGTCAGGAAGTGCTTTATTCATTCTGTGGAAATGGTAGTATGACACCAGGTTGTCTTTTGCATTTCTCGCCACATAGATTATCTTTATTGGGTATGAAAATGAGAGAGAGAGAGAAAGAGAGAAATATGAACTTACACATGGCTGCGACATAGATATTGAGCCTCTCCTGAGAGAAAACTGCAAGAAAGACTCAGATAACTCAGTTATAACTTCTTTAGTTTCCCACAGACATTGCACAATAAAGGGAAGATAGCTGAGGAGACCTTCAGTTTTCACAAAGACTCGAAATAATATTGAGTCCTGTTTTATATCACTTTCTTTCCAGTTGAAGTAGACTGAGTCCTACCTCTTCAACCTTACCTTACAGTTTTGTTCCCAGAAGGAGGGGGGCACCATCTGCACAGGAAGATGAGTTTTTATGATTCGTGGAGAAGGCATAGCTTCAGCTATCTCCAGGCCTATGGAATAACATTTTATGAGAACTGACCTGTTCTTTACATTCTGCTAGCACTTCTTTGCTACTCTCATAGGTGAGATTTTGACTGACTTCTTGAAAGCAACTAGGTAGCAGTGTAACATAGACAGCATTGTACCTATGTATTCAAGAAGAAAAGGGAGAACATTAATTCATATCTTCACTTTGCTTTCTTGGGCCCATGTCTAAGCCGAGGGATAACGATGAATACTAATTTATTTTTACCCACCCAATGTTTTTCCTTCACAATATTTAGTGATCTCCTTTTTCTTTGCAAGTAAGAGGTGTTTCTTCTGTTTGTTTGCTTTTTGTTTTTGTTTGTTTGTTTGTCCTAGGATATGAGAATAACAGAGTAGCTGACTAGACTTTCTGGATAGCATGTAAAGAAAAGCTGGGAGAATGATGGATAAAGTTCATATTGTATGCAGAGTAGATTGTGAGTAGTTCTGGATATATGGGAATCCATGAGAATATCTGGGGATATGTGGAGATATGTTATTTCCCCCCCTAAGTGTCTGTCATGACCTCTCTCATTTATTTGCTAGCATCCTCTGTCAACTTCTATCATTTTTTGTGTCTCTGTTTATGTCAATGCAGTCTGGATTAGAAGACAAAAAGTAGCACTTCTACTGCAGTCATTCAAGCTTTTTGGATTCAAATGCGAAGAGAGTCTGGCTTAATGATTTGTGTGGGATGGGAGTCCTTACTGGGGGAAGGGTCTTGCAGGGAGCTGTCTTTGCAGAACAGTCAGGCCTGCCAGTTCCCTGAATGCCCAGTAGCTTGTTATGATGACTAGACCCTTGAATTTAACAGCAGTTACTCAAAACAATACCAAACCCACAGAAAACACATCATTCACATTTTGGAAATATATCCAAGACATAGGTTTCCATTCCATATAGCCCCTAGTCACAGGATGGGATTCAGTTCGCACTCATGTTTCCACGTGATGCCCATCTGCTGCCGTGTTAGGTACTGTGAGTATCTATCACACACAGCTTTCAGATGCCACTCTGGAGCCACACGGTCTTCAGCAGGGCCTGTGCCCTATCTGTCAGCCTTGCATTGGCTTGAGTAGCACTCGATGTTTATGTTAAATCAGTGCCCTGATGCCTGACATAGCGCATAGTGCAGGGGCAAATAAAGTGGGACCTTCCCTAGAAAAAAATGTGGCATCAGTTCTGGATGTTTGTTTTGCTTCATTTTGTCTAACATACAAACCTATTCTCTTTGATATTCACCTGAGTAACCATTAGGCGCAGGCTCTGGCATATACCATTCAAGGAAAGGATGGCGTCTGTAAGTACTGGCACGTCTACACTTCTCAGTGTCTCCATTTTGTTGAATCATATCCACTATCTCCTGTGTCCATGTGGTACCTGAAAATATCAATGTTTAGATATTTCTCTCAGGGAGAGATGAGAGTCTCTTCTGCTAGAGAACTGAAAGTCAGATGGATGGACTCCATTTCAAAGAAAGAAGGAACAGCACAGCACGTGGGTGACAAAATTTAAAGAGACAACCATGGAGAAAAAAAAAATGCATAACTAGGAATGCAAAGGTAATTTCCAAAGACCTATTTCAGAGATTCTTTTTTTTTGGACAGGTTTATTCTTGCAAACAGAAAACCTCTCTGCTACTACTCCAGTAATGAGGAAAACTCTGAGATAAACTCACATAATACAATTTGGAGACTGTAGTATTTGAAAAGAAGAGTGAAATTGACATATCCCAATTTTCATCCCTCAGAAAATCCAGCTAATATAACTTCTTGTTTTCAAAGTTTGAATGAAAAAATGAAATACCTGAACTTTGAGTGAGTAAAAATTTCATGCAGTTTGACTGTATGAAATACAGTCATATAAAAAAGTTGCAGTATTTTCAATGTTCCTGTTTGAAATGCTTTAATGAATTTTCAGCACAACATTTTACTTCATTTGCCTGAGCTAATGCAACATCTTGTAAGAGATACAGAATTGTGTCCCTTGGGTGCCTTTTTTCCCCTATAGCTGTGGTCACTGGGTTAACTACATCTCGTCTCAGGTACTGTATCAGGTCATCTAGGGAACAGACTAAGGGATATCCTAGAAAGCAATGTGGGCAGGAAACTCAGTCCTTAATATGATGCTTGAAGTGTGCAGTTCTGGCAGATAGAAAATAACGTCAAATGGACTCCTAACTTTATTTCTTCTCAGTTCAATGGCTGGGATATTTCAATCCAGGCTGATTAAAATAGTATGCTTTTGCTTTCAGTATACTAGAAATAAGTTGAAAGCTTTCAGCAAAATCTATTTTTTCCTACCTTCAAAAGTAATTAATTTTCAGTAATAATAATTTTATTTTTCCTCTGCTGGAAACAACACTTAAAAATTCTTGCTAATTCAAGTCATTAATTTTTTATGATCATCAAATGTTACCCAGTCTGTTCTTGAATCCTATAAACTGTACATGATTTTGTTCATCCAACATTAATATTGATGCCTGTTATTCATTGTTTTCCTTTATATAAATATAAAGAGCCTAACAAAGAAGAGAAATATTAACAAGTTAAGGGTCCAATTAATACATAAAAATACAAATACCAGATAGCTAAGATTAATGGTGGGTATTTTAATGGCTGAAATTATTAAGTAAATTTGGTTATTTCTTTAAAATAAGTAACCTGTTTCCAAGTATCAGTACTGGTTTACGCCAAGTCATTTGCCATATTCATAATACAATTCATACTTGAACGGTTTCTATTATTTCTTAGTAAATGATAATTTATACCAAGCTTCTTTAAATCTTGTAAAAGTTTTACAGTACATTAATATGTATGTATATAATCTAAATCAAAGGAAATATGTAATTAGACTTTGATGGTGTGAACTTCAATAGTAATACACTGATATTATTTCTGCCAAAGAAGTCAAAAGTAGGTCACCACATCTGACAGAGCTTGACATCTTTAAAATATGTCTATTTTGGGATTAACAAATATCAGTCACAATAGAATAATATAATTTTCCATTCCAATAGTAAGAACTATCTCAAACTTTTCTATTCTATTTCCTCTACACACAAACCTGCTTTTGCATAGGTTGCAATGAGAAGATCGTCAGGTCTGGCTTTGAAGTTCCACACTTGATCCCATATGCTGTATACTGGTTTTGTTAAGGGAATACCTTCCAATTCACACAGCTCAGTTTGGATCATTTTATCTTCCAGATGCAATTTTTCCATTTTATCCAGGGCCATTGTGTCCTGCACGTGGAATGAAAAGCTTGGAAATTAATGTTTGCTCTGAAAAAAACACCCAAATTTACTCACCCATTCTCAGGTTCTCTTTTACTGAATGAATTCCATATCCTCTGATTTCTTTGCCTATGATTTGACCTATCTGGGTCCATATTTAGGCTCCTTAAATCTGGATCTAACTTTAAGAAACGCTTGGCATATTGCTGTTGGTAACTCTCAGCATCTTTAAAAAACACTCCATTTACTCCGATACAGAAAGAGAAAAAAAATACATTCTTTCTAGCTTTAAATATTTTAGCAAACATGTTTGTGTAAAATGCTGACTGTAACAAAAAAAGTCATCAGGGATGTGATTCAAAAGAGAACAGAGCCTAAAAGCTCCCACTGGAGTCAGCACATAGGACCCAACCCTTCTTTCTTAAAGAAGAAGAACAGAAACTCCTGATAGCATCTTTTGGGTCTCATACTCACAAAAAATACTTGCAGGGCTTTTCTGTGTTCTGTTCCTGGAGCTTTTCACTCTTAGGATTCTTTGCTGAATATTGGAATTTGTTGCAGATGAATAACCTGAAACAGATAGATGATTAACTAAAGGTTGTTATACATTAATTATTCAAATTGATCTAGTTAAATCTAGTGCTGATCTTGCAGTTTTCCAGTAACTAGTTACTGTTTTCAGGATTTCTCTTGGGGAATATTTTAGCCATAAACTTCAGAGCTCCAGAATCTGGTCAGAGGGAAGTTCTGCTTAAGAGGAGACTACACAAATAATCTCAATTACAAATATCAGTCAGAAAAGACAAAAGTCAGATTTAAATCTCAACAGCAAACATTGCCAAAATGCTTTCTTTAATTTTCTTATTTACTCACACCTGTTTTCACATAGATTCTGTTGAGCAGAGCAAGCGGTTGGGTTGGTGTCTGGGCACTTACCCAAGAAATTAAAAAAAAAGAAAAAGGAGAAAGAAACTTGGCAGAGAATTTCTCATGCTTGAACGTCTTCAGTCCTGTGCTGTATCGATGACTGTGCACCTGCTTAGATCTTCAGGCAGAAGTAGGATGAAAGCTTGGGTGGAGTTTCTGTTCCTCCTATGAGTGTAAGGAGAGCAAAGGAGGAAATACAACACCGAACAACCCCTGAACATTTTTTTTTTTCCTGGCTTAGTTTATGACTATATTTTAATCCTGTGAAGGAAAACTACTTTAAATTCTCATGTAAAGTATGATTCTTTGCTGGCAATATTAGGTGTTGGCTAATACCTCCAGCAAGATTATTTTAACTTGTCTGTGTTGATGTCAGTAGTCATGGAATAATTTATTTTTTTTCCTAATGTTTAATCTAAGTTGCTAGAATAGTTTATTATTTGTGAACACCTAAGATCAACAGGACTGAGTGAATTGAAAGAAACTTGGTTCATTTTTCACCATATACTGCACAATGCTCATTTAATAGATGTGGACAGTTTCATTGCTGGGGCAAGTTGGTTTTGATATAGAGAGGTTTCTACACAGGCTTACTTTTCAGCTAGCATGACTAGGGGATTTGGGATCACTGCATGTGAGGTAATGTTTCTTTATAAAATTTAAGTCCCTGCCTATCTTTATATGAGGTTCTGGGAGAGAAACGGCATGCTGCAGATCAGCCATAAACAGCATAGTAACACTGGCTGCCAAAAGACTGCCAATGTCACTTTAATATCTAGTTCCTTGCTGTTGCAGACATCCTGAAATGTTCGAATGCATTGGGAAAAGCTGTCCTTTTTCTGAGGCAAAAGGGAGGTCACTCCAACTGAACTCGAGCAAGTTTGAATGGAAAACTGTTTTGAGACAGCATTGTTATCAGGCATCGCTTCTGTGTTCCACTGAAGGCATGCAAGCACTGTGAGGCCTCAAGCTCCTGTTTGCTCATCCTTTGGGTGGCCAGGCAACATTTTTATCTAAAAAATTTTTCTGTTGTCTCATTTTTAAAAGATAATTCATACATCCAAATCAGAGGAGGATGTGGCCATCCTCGCACAAATCTGACCCTTGTATGGTGGACTAATCAGCAATCCACCCCTCAGTCCACATGCAGTTTACCCTTCCCAGAGAGTTTATAAATTACAGGTTACATTAGTGAAGTGGGCTTTTGTACAAAGCCCAGCAGAGCCGACATGGACTGTTCAAGATTGCTGGTTCATCAAATATAATGCTTTATATAGGCTCCCAGTACAGAGGAGTACATAGTAAAACTGCAGATAAAAGAACAAGGACAGGAAGAGAGAAGGTGAGTGCAGGATACTGCAAACAGAACAAGACAGGTAGGGCAGATGTGCAATTGTGAGAGAGAAGGGGAAAGAGAAGGACAGGGTGATGGCTTTTCCCATGTAAGTCATAGCATACAGTTAGTGGGTCTGCTCCAAGGAGATGGGAACACACACACCAAATTGGCAGCATTCCCTATGCAATTTCAGGAAAGGTTTCCAAAGAATCGGGAAACAAGCAAAGAAACTAGGAAAGAAGTCAAAAGACTTCTCAATTGGTTTTAAGCCATCTACTTCATTGGCTTTTTTGGCTCTGACATGATGGTTTTGTTCTGAAGGCTGACAACACCAGATCTAAAAAATAACACAGAACAAGCACAGAATATGCTTTAAGGCCTAATATTTCTTTTTCTGTTTTGCACATCATTTTTATGTGGCTGTTATTCTCGAGCTCTGTAATCAGAGGCCTTGCCCTTTTCCCCACTACAGAAGCCCGTGTTGATTTTGCTAATCTTTCTCCTACCTGCATGTGAGGGTTCATTTGTTAATTCAAAATGGTGTTTATGATCCTCCTAGTTATGCAACTATCTTGATCATGCAGTAATCCCCAAAGTAAGTCAGCTGAATTTCCTCTCTGAACAAAGAAAAACCCAAGAACTCTTTATCAAGGGGCTCTCCTTTATTGCAGCTGTGAATCTGAGCAGCCTGTGAACAGCGCTCTGTGCCAGATAAGCTCTAATTGGGTCAAAAACTCCACCAGCAGCTTTAAAACTGCTTACAAAGTAGGCAATGGGTGATGGATTTCTCCTGTGGTGAAACAGGGAGGTGAGAGGGGAAAAGCCAGCCCAGAGACTGAGTTTTTATATCAGGATCATGTTTTTACTGGGCTCTTCTAAAGACACCAGGCACTGTCTGTGAAGAGCTTCTTACCGGTTTTCATTGACCTCTTCCTGAGTGCAAACTGCTGGCAGCTGTTTTCCCCTGTAGAGCACACTGGATTTATTTTATTTTATTTTAGCCTGGCTGAAAATGCTTAGATCTTTATCTAGGAATGGAGAGCTACAGGCACATCATCAGAAATAGTAACAGGAGGAGACTGCAGTGTGGCTGTTAATGAGGGGTATGTTGGGCTGTCCTTGGGAGCATTTTTGCTGTATGGCATGGTCAGTGAGGCTGGGTTAGTTGGCACTAGGTTTCATAGTCACTGGGCTTTCAGAAAGGCCAGTCTGTATCTGATCAGCCTTTAAAGGGAGTACAAAGGAAGGAGAGATGTACCCTTGTCTTAGTTTTGTCCTCATCTCCTTTCCTTGATCTACACGTGGTAAGCTGACAGGTTCTCATTTATCATTGTATGTTAATTGTGTATGAGTCTCTCACTTAGTTCCGGGTAAAATTCTCTTTTCAGCACACAAAACGATTAATCACAGAGAGACTCAGGAATACAATTGCACAGGATAACCAAAGTCCTCCTGTGGCTGCTCACAATACATACTGGACTGCCTCCACTTCTCCTCAGTCTGAGGATTCATTTTCCCTTTGGCACACTGTCACCGGAGTTGTTTCAGGGATAATGGCACATTCGCACCATTTTCTTACATACTTTTATTTAGTGGCATAGAGTTTCTTCTAATTCTTGCTTGGTGTGAACTGAAAACCAGAAGTGTATGGCCTGCAAACCCGTAGCTATTTGGCTGATTCAGGACCCCATTAATACGTGCTGCTGCTGTGGTTTATGGCTTTCCATGCCTATATTGCGCTGCTCTTGACATTAGTATCATTATTAATATGAGCAGGGAGATTCATAAATTAATGACTAGAACATCTGAAAGGAGTTAAGCACAGATAGACAGCACTACAGTGGAGTCAAAGCTAGAAGTAATTAGATGAATAAACACATATTTTCTTTTAGCCCTCCAGAGGTTGGATCTGTTTTTTTTTTTTTTTTTTTTCCTTTAAGTGAGATCTCCTTTAAAATATTTTTTTCCCCTATTAAATATAGCAGTTTTGCTTTAGGTTTTCTAGCTTGAAAAAAAATGGAAAAAGGATTATCTAAGAAATAAAATATATTTCCAATTAGTATATGAAGCTTTTTTTTTTTTTTTTTTTTTTTAAGTATTAGTAGAACACTTCTTATTGAAGACAGTTCTGTGACTGGATTTCTGGAAATAGATGCTCTTTCATTAGCTAATGGAAAGCCCTAACATTTCTATATTATCGCTTTTTACTCTACTTTCCATGCAATGAGTGTTTCAGGGATCATATGTGTATTAAGAAAGCACTTGAAAGAGTGCATTTTAAATTTAATCAAGAATCCCAATAGGACTTTGAAATCATGTTAGAAAAAAATGTTTTCTGTTGTTATTTATACAGGATCACACTTGAACTGGAATGAAGGCTGTGAATCCTTCATCAGTATCCAGTACTATAATATGGCTTAAAGTATGATTTTCATCAGGTTTTTCATATATTTAGCTTTCTATATGATCTAGAGAGCTGTCTTAGAAAACAAAAACTATATTAAAATCTGTAGCTGATAGATTTTTTTTTCCTTGTTGTGCTTAGAGTCTCTATTATGTTTATATAAAACTCTAGTCTCCCTCTGCTGGACAAACACAGTCTTTATTCTAAAAGATGTTAAAATCATTTTAACTTAGCATTACATTTGGAAGCTACTGAAGTCCTTAGATACTCACCTCTATTAGTCATCCAGAAATAAGCATACTCTGGAAAAAAATAGTAAGAATATGCTGGACAAGCCCAGGTTTCCCTTTCAGGCTTTTTGAATTTTAAAGCTGGTTGCTCGCGTTCACCTCTCAGTGACTGAAGAAAACGGACCTGACTATCAGTCACTGAGAGACTTTAGGCAATGAAAGCTTTTGGTATTGTGGGGCACAGCTAATGTTAATTACAAATATGATGAGACGACAGGAAACTAGGGGGAGTGGCTGATTCCCCAGAGGGCTGTACTACGGTACACAGAGACCTGGACAGGCTGGAGAGGTGGGCTGACAAGAATCTCATGAAGTCCACCGAGGAGAAGGGCAGAGAACCGCACCTGGGGAGGAACAACCCCAGTTACCAGCACAGGCTGGGGCCCACTCAGATGGAAGCAACAGGAGATGACCTGGGGTCCTGTTGGACACCGAGATGAACATGAGATAGCAATGTGTCCTTGCCATGAAGAAGGCTAACGGTATTCTTGGTTGCACTGGGCAAAGCATCACCAGCAGGCTGAGGGAGGTGATCCTTCTCCTCTGCTCTGAACTGGTGAGGCCATGCCTGGAGCACTGGGTCCAGTTCTGGGCCCCCCAGAGACCTGGGCCTACGGGAGAGAGTCCAAGAGAGGCCACCAAGATGATGGAGGGCCTGGAGCACCTTTCCTGTGAGGAGAGGCTGAGAGCTGGGACTGCCCAGCCTGGAGAAGAGGAGGCTCAGGGGGATCTGATCCATGTCTGTAAATACCCAAGGGGAGGGTGCAGAGAGGACAGAGCCAGGCTCTTGTCAGAGGTGACCAGGGCCAGGACCAGGGGCACTGGGCACAAACTGGCACCCAGGAGGCTCCCTCTGAGCCCCAGGAGCACTTCTGTGCTGTGCGGGTGAGGAGCCCTGGCACAGGCTGCCCAGAGAGGCTGTGGGGTCTCCTCCTTGGAGGCCTTCCAAAGCCGCCTGGAGCTGGGCCTGGGCAGCCTGCGCTGGGTGGCCCTGCTGGGGCAGGGCTTGGGCCTGGTGGCCTCCAGAGGGCCCTGACAGCCTCAGCCACCCTGTGATTTTGTGTCCTGTCACAGACACCTGGTTGTCACAACCCATATGTTATCAAGAACAATCCTGCAGATATCTGTAAAACAGAAACACTACTACGGATCTTGTGATGGTTAGTTAAAGACTGTCTGGGGAGCAGCCATATAAGGTTGATATAGTTATCAGAGATATATTTATGTAATAGCAAAACAAATAGTAAGGGAAATGTAAAGTGTAAACATGGAATGAAATGTCCTAAGGTTTTGATTCAACAAAATGTTTAATCCCATACGTAAGTGCAGTCCCTACCAATAAAGCACTTATGTTCCATTACCATCACACTGCACAAATTTCTTTGATTTAAGTATCCTCTCTCATCCTCTCTCCAGCAGAGTTTCCTGTTAGAGGAGGTGTTGAAACCCATGGTTTGTATAACTCTGGCCAAGCTCTGCCTGTGTTGGGGTTGCAGTCATATTAATAAACAATCTTGTTATTGTGAGCATGCATAGTCAGGTGATAAAGTTTAATTGGTCTCCAACAACTTTTTCCAAATACTTTTTCCAAGAAAATATGCATATGAAATGCTGCACTGTCACCCTGTCAGAAGCAGTACATGCTTTTGGCTTTGTTTCTGGAAATTACTTTGTAGAAATAAAAGGTCAGGTATTCACTATGTAGGATAACACATTCTCACTTGTAAATGAGATTTGGTTTAGAGCCACAGGGGAAAAACAGAAACTTGTAATAAACACTTACAGAGTTTGGTGCCCTTTATATATACGAAATGGTGGAATTTACTTACAAACATTGCTTAGCATGTTAATACATGATTCCCAGCTGTCTGCAGGCTCCACTTTGCTAGCAAGCTCAGTGTTGATGATATTAATGCAAGCAGCATTGCTTGATATAGATAGGATAGAAGCTGTTCGTGCATCTCAATCTTGAATGGCAGCATGGCTGTTTCTTCAAGCAAAAGTCTATGTTAGAGAACATGGGAACACTGCTTGGGTTTTAGGTGCCTGACACGGCTGTGTCCTCGTCTCTTCTCAAACAAAGACCCAGAATTTGTGCCAGATGCTGTGGGAGGCTACTGTGCCAACACCGCAGTTCCTGCTGTGATGAGAAACCAGAAGTGAAGAGATGGAGCCCAAGAACAAATGTAAACAAAGAGCCTGTGGATCGCAGGTGAAGGGTATGTGTCCAAGTTTCCAGGCTGCAGGCATACATGGCTTGATGAGCAAGTGCTAACTGAGCATTTAGGGTCCTTTTCCTCAGAGCAGTGCTAAGCGGAAAAGTCATTTATTTTCTCTGGGGTTTCCTGTCAACCTGTCCTGCAACTGGCAAATTACAGTAGGAGAGAAATGCATTTTACATTATCTTTTAGAGTGAATATTTTAAGTTATTCTTGATTCATTTGTATCAACAGATTAATCTCATTCTTAAAGCTGGATTCTCATTCTCCTAAATAGAATAAGGTGTCACATATTGCATCCATGGATCCAAATAGAAGCTTCATGCCATGGTAATAGTGGGGGGTTCTTTTAGCAAGCACCTTTATGAACTGATAAGAAAATATTTCTATTCAAGCCAAACATCTGCTTTGTGGCATAGCTACTTGTGAACATCTCTACTTGCATTTGGTGAAATTTTTGAACAGACTATTTGCATGATCACTTTATTAAGCCTTCTTTATGGATATAAGCAAAGTCTTTGCAAAGGGCACTCTTTGAACTGACATAATTTCATATCTGTTCTTTTTCAACTGGCATTTCTAAGGCTTCAGTTTGACCATTTATTGAGTGTTTGTACCACAGCATCAGAACAAACAGCCTGTGAGCCAGGGAAAATGCATTTGCTCTTAAATGTCCGTAAATACTTATATATCTTCTGCACACCTTTACACAGGATGTGATTGAGACAAAATGTTTTCACTACTTTGGGTTCACTACTGTCATACAGGTCCCTTGGGGCTACTGGCAACTACAGCCTCCCCAGAGGCTGTGTGAAACTAAGAAACTAGGTCAGAGCAAAACAAAATCAGACTTGTTCAAAGGTGGTCATTTTTGCATTTATTTGCTGAGAAGAAATATGCACATCTTTCATTACAGCTTAAGACTGGAGATTGAAAATGTAATTGTTGGATCTGCCTGTGGTATAGGAGGATGCTCAAGTGCTATCCTGCGCTCCTTTAGGCACTAAAACATCTTGACCTTTCATCTGGAACAATTAAATGGAGTTTTGCTTAAGTGCCACATCTGCTATTCAAGCTGGGACTTTGTTGCATGAAGACTGCCGTTCCCAGTTCAGAAGACATTTGCTTATCCAACCAAATTATAACTCCAGTTTTCTTTTTACAAACATCTGTTTGGAGACAGTGAAATCTCCCTGGATGTGAGGAATCAGAAAGCAGCTTCAGAAATTTTCATGCAGCATCGATCTTGTGATCACTAGCCAAATTCCTCTCCGAAATTCTGCAAGCCTAGTGATTCACTTATTCACTCTAGTGCTGCTTGAATCTGGGAAATCCTTGTATGACTATTTCCTGAATTGAAGAAAGGAATCAAGATGCTACAAACAAACAAAAATCGAATACATATGCTATTATTTCTTCGGTACGGCAGACCTGTGTGTCACAATTCTTGTTAGGTAGCAGAAAGAACATTGTGTGTGAAATACCTGAACATTAAGAAAATCTTACTAATAAGGGTTATAAAAATGCTTCTCTTGGCAGTGGCTGTCTTTATGCATGGTTGTAAAAAGACCTTACTCGGTTAAACACAGTGCAGTGATGGAAAGCAAAGCTGTAAAAATGTTTAGTAGGTTTTCTTGTGAGCATAAAAATTAAATTATTGCCACCAACATTTTGTCAGGAACATTCATTAACAGCATAAGATCTGATACTCTTCATAACTGAAGAAGCACTACTTGCCTGTGGTTTCTGATGCGGAAAGCCAGCCTGAACTTACAACAGTGGATCCTTAATCCTAAATCCATGACGGGATTTTATGTATTTATTTTCAAATGTCTGTTCACATTTTAAATCACAAAGATGTTTTGAGTGGCTGAATATTCCCTGAGCTTCAGTTGAAACTGAAATCTGCACCTCTCCCCACCCCTTAAACCAAAGAGCAGTTTAACAACCAAACAGATACCAGGATGAGGTTACCTGTTGTCAGTGGGAGATGCAGTCCAGGTGCCTTTATGTCCTCCAGAGCTTGTCTGTTGGGTTGTTGGTGGGGCTTACAGAGATGGGAATATTATGTGAAAAATCTGTTCTCTCCCTTTTAAAATATTCATTTAAGTTTTCTCATTGATTAAATCTACTCAGAGTGTAATGGATATGCTTCTCCTCTCAGCTGGGCATTCTTTCAGGGACTAGGAGGAGAGAAGTTGGTCTAGGATTCATAGTCTGCTGATGTTGTCGTATATTTTTCTTCCCATAGGCTGACAAATCAGTTAACCTGTTTTCTTCAGGCAGCTGATAGAAAAACAGATAGCAGTGGTCACATTTTGTGAAGAATTGACACTGTTCTGAAAAGAATAACCTGTGTTTCAGTGTCTCATGGCAGAAGAAGCCTGACTGCAAAAAAAAATGGAAGAAGTTCTCATGCTTTAAGAAGTAGCTTTGAGGCTTAAAATGTGTATTACTTTTTTCCTTAAGCTACAACCGCAACAACAACATCTTGAGGTGCTGAAGGCTGTATTTATATGGCGGCAGCCAGAAGGGCCTCCAGAGTGCTCACATCACCAACCTGTGGGTGCATTTCTTCTGTTTTTGTGTCACTCTTGGGCAGTGGAAAGAGTGTCAGAAAACCCTGTTCTGAGCAGCTAATTTGTATCTGTCAAGACTGGCAGGTTCTCTTCTCACATCAGGGTACTCCAGCTAAATGCTATATACGAAGTCATTCATCTTCATACCAGATGCAAAGAACAAAAAAAAATAAGATCAGTGATAAAATTTCATCAAACAAATCATTCTGCTCGTTAAGATTCTTATTTGTGTTAATATTCACATTAAAAGATCTGACACTGTTAGGAAAATAAGATTCAACTTATGTAATATTAGACACTTCAGACATCTATTAGGGCCTTGTATGATTATCACACAATTAAAGTTTGTATTAAAAGATTAAGACATGTTGGGTTGGATTTTCTGCATATTTTAGTAGCAGCTGTTTGCTGGATGTTGTCTCCCTTTGTGCTTGTAAAGCTACAAATGCATGATATCAGAAGTCTTAAGTGCAGCTGAATTGCCTTGGTGGACTTCTACCTCTCTTCATTGACAGCTAGGGCAGATAAAGGAGCTAAACTCCTAACGTAAGCACTTTTTCATGTTCCTGGAGCTAGGCAAGCTAGGTCTAGACTCTAATATGCCTACCAATAAAATGGGTTCAGAACTGTGTTTTTAAAGTACTCTCGGTCACACGTCTATATATAAGGAGTAGTGGTCTATTTATAAAGAATATGTAGAAACAGAGAAAATTCCTTACTCTAATCTTTGTTGTTTGACCAAATGTTGAATAGAAGGTATGACAGAAAAACCACATGAATAGTCTCATTTCTAAAATGTGTGGGTAATCCTGTTTCCACAAAAATGTAGGGCAACGTATCTATTAATTTAACAGGAGAAGAACTAGGTTGTGGTGGTGGAGTATTCAAAAACAGTGATATGTCAGGCTTTAAAAAGTCTTAAAAGCATCTGAAAAATCTGCACTGAGCAGATACTGTTGTGCTGTAATTAACAGAATATCTGTTAGAGGAGAATCCTCTTGTCTAGAAAATGTAAAGGAGGCAAGGAGGCATGTGATTTTTTTTTTTTGTCACACTTTCTGTTCCTCTTCATCCAGACTTGCTTCTTGGGATGCTGAGCTACACAATCGTGCGTGTCACCTGCAAGACAGAAGGACAAGATCTTGCTGTCAGTTTTTCCCAACAAGAACATTTGAATTTAAAATTAAAACAGATATGAAATGAGAAAGCTGTAGGAATAAAAATTGACCAGTCAAGTGTTTGTACTTTGACCTAAACTATATGAATGACAAAAGTTTGACAGCATGGTTTCTGAGTTATTAGAAATATCTTACCTTTTAAGAAGCTATTTCTTTACTATTATAGTTGTCTTGGAAAAAGTCTGTTAGAAAGTCACTAGTGACCATTAAATCCAAGTTATTTTTTGTGTGTACTTTCAGCACAAAATTAAGAAAATTATGTTCACTTATTCTTTTATCATTTTGGATAGACAATTTTCCTTAGATTCCCCATGGCTGATCTAAAATTCTTCTGTTGAATTTCGTGGGAATTCACAAACCCTACACTGACTGCATCTTTACAAATGGGGAAAAGTTCAGCAAAATATTAATAACCCAAATTTTTGTTATTTTTCTTTTTCTTCTTTTTTTTTTTAACAAGAATGATATGACAAATAAAGATCCTAACGAAATTAAAGAACAGAAGTTTCCAAATTAAAAGCAAATATTTTACAGAGTGGTGTCCTCATAAAAACTACGGTGGAATTTTAAAGATCAGGCAACTATGACCATTAATAGAATGCATTTCATTTTACTTGCTGATAAAATTCCTCCTCTTATGATAAATGACAGCCCTAATACAGGATGATATCTGTAGTACTTAAAAGACAGCTATTCTTCAGTTAATATAGGCTATTCATCAGTGTCATTAAACTATTAGCATGCTTTTGTACCATATGTGAGAACAGCTTCTAATGCTAGTGGTTTATTTTTGTTTGCTTTAATGAAGATATTTCCTCTATAGAGCATCCGAGAGAGAGAGACCTACATAAAAGAGATGTGTGAATTATTTAAGGATAAAATACCAGATTAGGGATTTTTAATGTCAAAGGAACATTCTGAATGTGTTGCCTGCATTCATCAGACTCACTTTTGCATGCATTGAATATGGAAGCTGTCAAAAGTGTTGAAAGTCTGACAGATTTTTCTGAGCTAAGTATTTTATTTTTTGACAGAACAGTTTGGTTTCTCAGACCCGCATCTTTGCTTCACTGAGCAAAGGATGCTGCTATGTTTGGCTTAGTTCATTTTGAAGTCTCCAGTGGTCATAACCCGTAACCCAGAGTGACACAGGGCCATCAATCAACACAAGATGACTCTTGTCTAATCTTTGAATTCCTGAGGTTATCTTTGCACATGATGTTCACAGTGCAACTTGTGGAATATCAATCATTTTTATAATGTGGTAGCGGAGCTCTGAGGTTTGAGTTCCCATCCACATCTGAACATTTAACTGGTAGGTGACCTACTTGACAGCGCTGTTTCTTCAGCCATGGGGCTTCACATGTGAGAAAGAATGTCTCTGAACATCCTTGAGCTGTACCTTAATGACACGGCATTTAACCAATGAGCCATGACCTTTCTGGGTTTTGGTGGCTAAACAGCCATACTCTAAAGCGATCACACTCTGTGATTTACTTCAGATTCAAAATTGTTCTGTTTTTCTTTCTACTGTCACTAGGTGGTGGTTACAAGATGAGTACTGACACATGTGCCAAACTTAAAAGTTGACAACTTAAAATAGTGACATAATCTGCTTACTATTTGCATATCTCTATGCTCATTTCCAGATTTTACATAAGACTGTCTTTTGTACCCTTCCCATACAGTTAGCTACATAGATTTCCTGAAGTATTCAAAGGAAAACACAATCTCTTGGCTCACATAAACCATTTAAAAACTCTGACCTAAGCAGTACAGTTAATACTGCTCTACTCCAAAAATGAGACCTGGAGTTTGCCAACATCCTGAATTGTGGTTTTATTGTGTCAAAAGGTTGGGGACTTTTACTGATCACCCAGTTTAGAGGATTCTGTGAATCCATCTTTTATAAGATAGCTGTTTCCAGAAGTGTGTTCAGAAATACTAAATGAAGTTAAAAAATGCACTCAATAATCTTCAATTTATATGAGGAAAGATAATTGAAATAGGAATAAAAGTTTTGTCTAGGATTCAGCAAGGAAATTAAGTATGTGGCTGATTCAAAACATTCTGAAATCCCATGATTTTTGTTTTCACTAATTTTGGAAACTTCAGCATATGATTGAAGTCAGACCTTTGTGTAAGTGCTTTGTTGTTTTGGAGCTGAAAATTTGAGCACAAAACTCTTTTTTTTTTTTCCTCTGAGAAAGCTGTTCACTTTCTCCTTTCATGCACAGCCTACCTGAGAGTTTTAATTAAGGTTTCATTGTAAGTAGTCTGCTCAACATGATCAATCATTTTTCTGTTATTCAGAAGTTTTCATATTTTTAAGCCACAAATCACTTGAATGACTTTTGAGCCGTGCTGATTGTGCTCTCCTAATCCTGGTGCTGCTGTAAGCCTTGTAATGAACCAGAAAATTCTGTGACCAGCTTACAAGGATTTCCCGTGGCTCGCTAGTGCTGGCATGGCTGTTCAAAGGTGGCACCTTCTGCTGGTTCCAGGGAATTTTGTGGTGGAGATGAAGCAGTGGAGGGGGTGTACAACACCCAGCTATTCCTGGGGTGCATGGATGGGCTAGCCTGGGGCCAGCATGGCATAGAGGTTATCAGCATAACCAACTTGGTTGCCTAAGCAGAGGAGTCTAATCACCTTGGACACTGTGATGGATATAAAATATATTAAAAACTCTCCATCATCTTCAAGAGCTGCAGGGAACAGATCTCAAGACTTAGTAGCTGAAGCCACTGTCCCAGAACCGATTCAGGAACTGATGAGTATTCTTACTTCTCATTTATCAGCTGACAGCAAACACTTAGCAGATCGAATTTAGAAAGTAAGGTCGGGAAACACTCATGTGAGGAGCCTTCACGTCAGCCTCGTCAGAAGTGTGAGCACTCTGTGAAACAGTGAGTGCAGCAGTAGGCCAGAAATGAAGATTTTTGTGTGTTAACACACCCTCAAAATTTGAAACAAATGGTCTCCTTTATTTAAGTGAGTGTTGGTGTTGGCAGGTCTTCCACCAGTATTTTTATAGGGAGAAATACTTAAATTTAGTTGTTGTTCAGCAGGATTACATGCTATATGCTACTTGCCTCCTTTTTCAGCACGTATAGGCAACCAGCACTGACTTACGAAGGTTGCAAGCATGTCTCTAGCATCTACCACGCACCAGCAAGCATTTGGCTGTGGGTTGGAGCACCCTGAGGAGGACTGTCCTTATCTGAGGAGGGAGTCTTCTGACTATATCAAATCAGAGGCTCCACGTCTTGCCTGACACTGTCGCAGTAAGCAGGGCACCCAGCATCTCCCTTCTCCTCTCCCTGGTATCTGCAAGACAAAAACCCACCTGTGGGCTGCTGGGGAGACCAGGACTCTGGTCTATATGGCAGTGGATATGTGATGCTAAATCCATAAGCAGTCTTTGTAGCTGAGAGTGTGGTTCGTGGTGCAGAAGCCAACAGCACGGAGTGGATCACCAGAGCTGTTTTAAAATAAACCCCTTGTAGAACACATATGGTGCTGGCCCAGGGAGTACCTCAGGTTTGTGCTTGCTCCTTGGCTGGTCTCCCCAAATCCTTCCAGCCTGACTGACCCACAGCACCCGACTGGAGATTATTTAGCACTCTCTTGAGCTCATGAACCTAAAAATTAACTTTATCACAGCAGTCCTCTGCCGTGGGAGTGGAGAAGCTGAAGGGAGGTAGGGAGATAACTAGGCATTGTGTCTGCAAAAAGCTTTAGGACATCAGTGACAGACCCATTCATGTTTAAAGAGATAATAACGCATTTCATTTCCACTTGTGGTAGACTCCTGGTAATAATCCTATATGTTTGTGACAGGCGTAAAAATGCGTGGGATTAAATTTAGCAGGCTAAATGTAACTGGACACTAGTGTGATTTTTCTCATGTTAAAAGGTCAGCTGCTGCTGTGCTGCACATTGCAAGAGCTAATCCCACAAACAAAAGCTTTTCCCTCTGCTCCAGAGACAGCCCATTAATGCCAAGAGCTATTGTCAAATATACATACTGAGCATAAAATATAAATATATACATGTACATGTATGTGAGTATGCTGTGTAAGACTGAGGCGTGCCTCAGGACTCCCCATCATGCTTACTTTCCAGAAAAAGGTATTACTATCAGTTCCATGCTTTAGTTTACATGTACTTTACCTGTAAAATATAAAATAAAATAAAATTAATTGCAATCCCATTTTTTTCTCTAAATTCAGCTTACTTCTCGCTACTCTCTCAGAAGGACTCTGTTTTCCCTTTCTCGGGAAAAACACACCATGCTTCAGCAAGTAAAGGGCTCTAATCTGTGAAACTGCTTGAGAAACAATCATCCAAAGGGTCCTCTGAGCGGTGTCCTGTGAGCACTCGGTGATCTTCACTTGGGAGACGTACTGCATGTTCATTTACTCTAATGGTAAAACCTAATTTCAGTATTACCTCCCACGTCAGCCGGTCACTCCTGCTCTCTCATTGTCACACAACACTGGTAGCAAATCATAGGAGTGATCAGGTTCTCTATGGCTAAAATGTGATATTTTTTTTTTTTCTAGTAAGGAAGTCTGGCTGGTCTCCAAAGCTTGTCTGTCTCTACCTGCTTTGATGCCAGTAACTTGTCATGCTTGCACTCCTGCTTGGCTCTTAGAGGAATGGTGCAGATAACAGCCTTGGAGCTGCTTTTCATGCCCTGTTATTAGTTCATGGCATTTAGCCTTCTGTGCTTATGTCTCTACTGCTTTATTTCTTAATGAGCTCTTAAATCACTGATGTAGGAGGCTGGAAGAACTGATGTAAGAGCTAGATTACGAAATTAAATCTTCCAATACCACAAATGGCGATGCTGCACCAGGACCTGCTGGATATGCTACAGATATTGAGAGCTGGCATGTGGCAGTGTCACTGAAGTAGGTGTTTATGGGCCTGCTCACAGCTGGGGCAGATATTAGATGCTCCTTATCTCTCTCACTTTGTACAGTTTCCCATGACAGCTGTAGCCATTTGTTGGTTCCTGAATCGATCAACCCAAGTCTGATTAGTTTCAGATTTTTTTTTTCTTCTTCCAAACCTATAGTTTCTCTACAAAGCACAAAACTTCTCTGAGAAGTGTGCTCTGATACTCTCTGTTGAGCTAGATGTTTGAGGGATCACCAGCATTTGAGGAAATCCCATCCTACTGGGGTTGAGGCAAATGTCCTGGCAAAAAATTGGATACCGAGGATTTAAGTGACTCCCACTGCTCTGAAGGAGCTGACTGGGCCTTCTGAGACTCCCCAGGTGCCTGCGGAGGCAATCACACTGCACATGGGTGCTAAAAGCTTTCTGTTGACGTGGCAGTAGGCTGCAAGACAAAATGATCACAGTTGGTCACTAATGATGTGTATCGCATTGCCTGGAGAGCAGCACGAAGGACCTGGGGATAGATTTGTGGTGGTGCTGTGCACTCAGAACTGATTGAAAATGGGCTTTGAATATGCATAAGACTATAAAAAGGTACTTCTCAAAACCAAGAATATAACATCATACCCCTTTGATAGAGTTACCATCTGTTAATTTAGATAATCTTTTGGATTTTTTTTTATACTTCTGATATCTATAACATAGCAAAATATTCATTTGAAAATTTAATTACGAGTTGTTCTAAAAATATATTTCTTTTTACAAAAAGCTCAACATGATAATTTCACTGGATGTCTTTATTTTTTCTTTTAAAACTTATTCCCTCTTCAGCTTTTTTGCACAGTACATAAAGTGATAAAACAAACGTCTTTAATATTTGAGACAGACTCCACAGCTAGCTCAGGTTTGTCACCTAAGAGTGATAAGCACAGCTTAAATTCTAGCTTTATACACGGTCCTTATCAGAGTTTCTCAAATGTAAAGCTAGAGCTGCTATAAAGTTTGTAAAATTACATTAATATTGTTTTTGATGCTTTTAGGGTAGAGAAATATTTTTAGTATATTAAAAAAAATCCATGAAGAGTTTGAAGTTATAAGCATCAGTTATGTAAAGTCTAGAATTAATTTGAAAATATAAGAATTTTTTAATTGCTGAATATTGGCTTGCTAATGACTTCAAATGATTCATTTTCTGTTCTAATTCAAGCAGTGGTGTGGTTTTTGCAGTGTGTGTTTTCCTTACTTACGAACTAAATTTTTTCTTCACATGCACTTGTCATTCTGAATCTAGATTCTGAATCTAGACACTGTGTGTGCGATTCCCTGGTAAATAAGAGAGCTACATTTATAAGCATTTTTTATTTTTTATTTTTTTCTTCTGATCTCAGGTCATGTCCTGCAGGACTTAGAGGAAACGCAGCTATTACCACCACCTTCAGAGAAGCCACTTAGTTGCTTAAAGGTAAACATTAGCTTAAGTGCTTTACTGATTAAGCTTTTATCACACTGGAGAGTTATCAATTAAAACAAAAAATCCCTTGTCTCCCTCTTGATTTAAAAGAATCTAAAGAAACTGAGCACTGTAGAGAGTGGCTTGACCTTTACCAAAACGTTTTGTAATGCATTTTAATGAAATGCAAAGAGCACTTCTAAAATCTTTAGTATTCATCAGCCATTGCCTCCTCTATCAAAACACCTGAGTTAATTACGAACAAAAACCAACTAACAGACTTTTCCGCGAGGCGCTGGCTCCCAGGCGCTATCCGGGGAGCTGGTCCCAGCAGATGGCACTGTTATGAATAATTTGAGCAACGGCTGGAAATTCCTGCAGGCCGGCTAACCTTTCTCGGCCCGTCACCGCTCTTACCTCCTGAGAGCTGGCCCCGAGCAGCATGGAAAATCCCCCACATGACATGTCCTCAGCCTTTCTGACCCTGGCAAGAAGGAAGGGTTTGCATTCTCCCAAGTTAAAAATGATGTAGACTTGACATTTTCACTTTTTTTTTTTTTAATAATCCAAGAGTTTATTGCTAGCGAGGGAAAATAATTGGTACCCTGCTGTGTAATTGTAATTGTGATTTTCCATCTGCTGCCTATACCTGTTGCTTCACTTCAAAATAACTTCCCTCCCTTATGGTTTTCAGCAAATTCAACATTTGTTTTGTAGCTTCACAGAAAAATCTACTGGTGTTGTTGATGATAAAAAATACCCTTTCTCACCTTCCCAACATCTTGTAAAAGTGCTTTGGAGACCACCGTGCGTCTGCCAGGGGGTCAATTCACCCCACTATGCTTCTGCATTTGCTGATTTGCTTCCACAGAGAGATGCAGGAACGTAAATACTAGATCTACAAAGGAACCCAAGGGCTGGAAAACTTCACTTTCAGGTGCCTAGTGAAATTTTATGTCCTGATTTAGGAGCTCAAGTTTCCTTGAACAGGAGGAGACTGGTGCCAAACAGCAACTTGATATTCACATTTGGGGTAGATGAAGATCCTTTTCAGTTTTTGTTTGCTCTGTTTATTTGTCAGTCCTCTTCTGAACTTTGATGTTTAAATCAGGCCAGTCTTTTGGACCTGGCAACACTTTTTGGCTGCTGGCTTTGGATATTGACCTGGCCTTACTCTGATTCCTGTGAGAAGAAACATGGGTGCCCCAGTACATCTGAGCTGTAGGGAGGAGAGTATACATGAGCATGGGGCCAGCTTTGATATGATATATTGAAGGGAGAACTTGGCTTCCTTCCTAGGATTTTGAGATTTGGAGGACGTGACTTTTAGCTTATGCTTGCTATGAAGCAGATGAGAAGTCTGAAAAGAGGTCCTCTCCCTCTTCTTGTGATACTGGGGATAACAAACCACAAAGCTTCTGGTTCCTTATGCGGGAAGCACCTGATATTCATCTCTGCGTATTGCCACAGTCATCTGGGATGAGTTCTCTCAGCAAGGCATAAAAAAGCAAGTCTAGTTTGAGAACAGCATGAAGAATTCTTGTTTTCACTCCTTTATTTCAGACCCAGTCCTCCTCAGCTGAGAAATAAGTGCAATTTTAAAATGTCTTTCTTCTCTGAGGTGTTCATTGGTCTGTGGACAAGGCGCTGGAGCTGGATAATGGTGCAATCTCTGGCCCATGGCACAGATTGCTCTCTCCAACACTCAGGCTAACACCTATTCAGATAAATTTACAAAGTGGGACAAGTAGGCTGGGAGGATCACAACCATACAGCCCCGTTGCAATTTCCATTGTGTGCTTGGAGAGGCAGGAAGAAATCTCCCCAGACAACCGTGGAACTGGATTTGGTGCTCCCAGCAAGTGGAAAGAGCAAGGTTTGGAGGCTGAAGGAGCCCCCTCCCTCAGGGGCCAGGCTGAGGCCTCCTTCCAGGAGAGAGCAAGGCTGCTGGCAGCAGATGAGACTTCAGCCCTATCTTTCTCCTTTGATTTCCTGTTGTGCAGCTCAGGCAGGTTTTTGTGCTTGTGTTTTTAGCCCAACCCTGCTGAACTATTTGTGAATTATGCTCCGTCTTGATGGTGCTGGCCAGCCATGAGCAGGGGTTGCCTTCACTTCACCGGCTGTGCTCAGGTCAACTACATGGCCTAAACAGGGCATACTGTGAGCTTTAACAGAGGAAAAGGATAAGTAATGTAGGCACTTTTTTCTTAGTGCATTTTGTAGGCTCCAGAAAAATAGCCTTCTCTGAGCAGTCTTAACTCCCACAGTTTTTCTATTTTCAGAACTTTCGGTGGGAATTCTGTTCGATGTTTCCCAAATGCATACAAAGGCTGGCTTGCTGTGCTGTGTGTTACCATTCAGACACCCCAAACTAAAGCTAGCCAGTGACCAGGAAACACTGGATTCTCCTGCACCTCTTTCCGCAGGCGATCTGTTCTGTAAACACAAAATTTCAAACGAGTAAACCTGAATATAATTTATTGCCATTTCCTACTGTGATAAGTGACTTAAGGTCAACTTTTCTGTATTTACAATGTGTGGCTTAAAATACAAACACCCTTTGTTTGTGCTTTGGTAGTGTGTACGCCTCTGAATGCTTCCACGGATATACGCTGCTATAAAAGACGGCTTAGAAATTCAATGTAAAAAGGCAGCCAGTGCCACTGGGGAATACAGTACTCTACCCATAAAAACGTATAGCCTTAATTGACCAGGTTCACAATGCAATGCTCTTTCTAAAATGTATTTAATGCAGGGCTGAAATTTATGTGTCATAAGGGGACAAGACAGAAAACCATCTTCCAGTCCTTTTCAGCCTTTGGAAGGAGCTTTGATCAGCAATTTAATTAAATATTGAGTTGTCTAAATTTGTAAGGTCTGCTGCAATTTTGCCTAAAAGTGCAAACAGAGACCTTTCTGGACATCCTGTTCCTACCTTTCTTTCTGTACAAGAACGCCACATCTTAAAGCCTATGGGCAATTTCTTTTCTTCCACTCTTTAAATGAACTGCATGATACATTTTGAACAGTGAACTCCTTCACTGTGGCTCCCAAGCCTGAAACATGGCCAACACAGATCTCTCAGTTTTGCCATTCTTCTTCCTCCCCCTTTAAAAAAAATGATCTTCAAGACAAACAGGTCAAGCTGAAAAGTGTTTTTTTGGAGGCCAAGCAGATTTTGGCTCTTGTGCCTGTGTGATTGCCAATTGCAAAAGACAGCAAATGTGATTGCCTCCAGGCTTGAGAATAAGCCTCAGACATCCATTCTGGAATGAGCACTTTCAGGGTTACTGGGCTATAATTATAGTTCTGTTAGCAACTGTGAATTATTTAGTTAAAGTCAGGAACCAGCCTCCTTTAGAATAATCAGGTTTCAGATGCAGTTTGACCATTTAAAATGTGTTAATCACTTGATGGGGTAAGTTATCTCATTATAGGTTGCATTACATTTTTTTGAAATGAGTAGATCATTCATTTAAGATAGTTTTTGGAAGCAATGGACATATATCTCTGCCCCAAGCAGAGGCAGCAGGAGGGAGTTTGGAAATGTAAGTGATGCACATGGAGAAGCTGGGTCTATGTATTATTTGGGCAAGACTGGATTATGTGAATGAGAGAAGAACAGTAACCAATAAAGGAAAAAATCACAACACATATTGAATAGCATCTGTGTGTGGTCATGACGGTGTTGAGGTACTGGATTGAAAAAGTGGGAAAACTCCCTTCAGTGTTCACTTCACCTGACTTTCAGGAACACAGGATGTTGTATATCACTGTGAGTATAAAAAAAATACCACACAGATCCCTGATTCAGTCACTGAGTTCTGCATGAAGAACATCACATCTGTTCAGCAGGATCCCAGAGGCCTTGGACTGTTTGTCCACAGCCTATATAACTTTTTGTAACTGAACTTTTCACATGCATAATGCAAGTGCTTGTATTAATGTCCAGTGTGCACCTAGTCTGTCTCATTGGCCCAAAGACCACAAAATAACCTGGCATGTTTGGGGCCAGCTGTAAGGGTGGGAGTGATGGAGTTCAAAGGTGTTGGGCCGTGGATGTGAGATAAATTTGGCTGAAGCATTGTGGCCAGCTGGACTTATTTTCTCAGCTCTCCCCTGTTTTACTAAAGCAGTCTTCTCAATGATGCTCATGTCTCTCTTCACTTTGGTGTTTGGTTTCCAAAACCATCTACCAGATGGTTTTGTTGAAACAAGCCTATGGAAGAATTAGTAAAGAGAGAAAAGATAACAAGGAGTTATGAACACTGAACAGGTAGATACTGGAATTTGAACCTAAAGCCTCAGCAGAAGTTGCCCTGGCAACAGCACCCTGAAGTGCAGGGATGGAGAGAGGGAGTGAGAGACCCCATCCTGGGGCTAAACCAGCATGAGCTGCGGAAGCCCAGGGAGATGTCTAATCAGCACTGATCAGCATCAAGGAAACTGCTTGGTGGTGGACTGCTCCTTCACAGCCACTGATGAACAGCCTGACCATCATGCATTATTCACCGGTGAATAATTTTGAGTAGCCAAGAGGGGCTCTAATCAGGTATGATGGAAATCGTTCCCCTGACTTTGCTTCTGCAAGGATAAGGATCTTGAATCAGGCACTGCTGGCAGGCAATTCTCAGATGAAGGAAGAATTTGAATTAGTTGCTATTTTCTTGGCTCTTGCATCCAACAGAATAGAGACATTGTATATCATCTGCTTTGGACCTAGAAATGGGAAAGTTAAAATAAGTGAGACAGATCGTATGCAAGTAGTGGTGTTATTTGTATGGGAAGAGTATTTAGAGTGCGATATAGTCAACTCCGTAAGAATTATGTAAGGGAGGAAAAGTAAAATCAGAAACCTAAACAAAACTTTTCCTTCCTTTTGGGCATTGTTGTAAATACAGAGTTATAACAATGATGGCTAACTACTTCACTGACTTCTCACTGGAATCACTTACAAAACCTTGGTTTGTCACTCCAGAGGCCAGGAGAGGTAACAGCATATAGGGAAAGGAAAGAAGGCCAAGCACAGGAGCTGGAAAGTGAATGAAATGTTGTTGTGGTGCAGCTAACTCTATATCTCTGTTTTGCCCTCCCTAGAATTTCCAGACCCATGCCAGCTTTGTGCAGTGCTACAGCACGGTGCCTGCCAGGGCTTCCAAAGCCAAGCTCCCCAGGCTCATAGGATCTGCATGAAAACTACCATGCCCAGCAATGTGTATCCCCACAACCAACAGCTAATGGCCATGCGACTGCTATCTCTTTTAGCAATTTACCGGTTACTTGACTGATATACTCTAAAAAGTGCTGGTAAGGGAGTTTTTTCTCATCAGCAGACTTCACAACTTTGTTACCAGAACCTTCTGGGGCACACCATTCATGGTACCAATAGAAGAGCATCTCCAGAAAACATGCAAGCTAAATATTAAAACCAAGAGTGCTCCATACTCTTGGATATGGTATGGGGATTGTTGCAAATGATGTTAAAACCGAAGGGATTAGGGAAATTTGTGGTTTAAATCCAGCCCTTGTCAGTACTAATGTCCAGAAATTTGTTACCAGCTGGTGACTTTTCCAGTTTATTCCTTATACAAAACACATTCATGAGAGTAAGATGAAAGAGGAGAAACACTTTCCTGTTGCCATTTCTAATAAGGCAGTATATACTGTTGAATGCCAGAATAAAGAGTATGGATTTGATTTTTCCTGCTGAAGCTTTCTGATGAAGAATCGAATCTGCTTGGTGGCTGAATTATTGATGAAGTTTGCTGTTTTTAACCCTGTAGTACCGCCTGTGATATGGTAAACATAACTTCTCCACAGGTTCTCATCTTGACTGCGGACCAAATTTTACTCTTAAATGTCCATCTGTGTCTACTATTAACTTAGATAAGATGCACAAACATGGCTTTGCAGTTAGTAATTAGGCACTTTTTTTTTTTTTTTGGTCCTAGGTATATCCTGAGTGGTGAATATGAAAACTCACATAAAATAATTTGTTTTCATACCTGAATGTCAATTCTTCCTGTAGTTTCTAATCAATAGATTGTGACTTGTACACTGTATGCACACAGCAACAGCACAGGATCAAAGTAACTCTTCCCCACTTCCTGCCTGCCCTGTCCTTTTACTCCTTTGATGCAGTTATTTGGCATGAAGATGCATCAAAAGCATATATCATGTCTTTCTTCATCAGCCTTTGCCTGTACAACTGAATAAGCATGGAAGGGGTGATTGGAAAGGTATGGCGTTTTTGCACACATAGAAGAGCAGAAATCTAAATAAAATTATGCTGTTAGGAAGCTTTGGGAGACAAGCAGGGTGGAGCTTTGCTGAAGACACATTTCTTCTGTGCTTCAGAGCAATGCATCTCTTAGCTGCACCCTCAGATCAGTGATCCATCCTCACCCATTATGTTAGAGAAGCTGTATTCTCTCACTGCTGCATTTCTCAGTGTTCCATCACAAAATATGATTAAGTCCACATTTGTTATTTGACCCATTGTGGTGGGTTTAATAAAATAACTTGCGATGATAACACAAAAAGGGAGGTTTTTTGCAAAGAAGCCTTTGCTACAAAAGCCCTTAGGCCCATTCACAGGATGAAAAAACCCAAGTGTCTGCAGCCATATGAGAATGTAGGGTACAAGGTGAAATGAATGTAGATATAAAGATTATGAACTGTAACAATCACAGCGTTTATTCCAGAAAAGATTTCTTGTCTGGCAAGAAAAGTTCTATCTTCTCTGGCAGAAAGTGCTTGTTTCTGAATACAGGTTTACAGCACCTTTCTGCTACACAGTTCACATTGACTTCCATGAAGATGCTCTTGTTTTGTTCCAGGCCAAAGTCCGCCCCAGAGCTACAGTTTATAGAGCAAATGACTGACATACAGGCTCTATTTTTTTTTTTTTTTAGTCAAGCTTGTGGTTGATGCATAAAACATGGCTCAATGTGATGCCATTCAGCAGTGGAAGCTGTGGAATAATTAAAATTTTCTCACACATGGATTTTGTACACTGGTAAGGATTCATAGTTACACTGCTGTAAGTGTTGAAAACTATTATAATTGTGAAAATAATGGGGAACATAAGAAGTACTATCATTAAAATTGAGAATACATTGTTCTTGTTGGAGGAATACAAGCACACTTTTTAGGTATGCTTGCTGCCTGTGGGAGATAAATCTTTTTCTCGTTTCCCTCCCCAAGCTCATCAAAGGACAAAGGCTGGAAAAGTGAGTGTAATGGCTTTATTATTTCTTTGTGCAGTGTTTGTGGAAGCTAACAGCAGTAAAAACCTGCAGTAGGTTAAAATAATAGTTCTTTTAAATGCTTTGTGAAGAGGTACATTGGCAGCATCAGAAAAAAATAGAAGGTTGCATGTCATTTATAGAATGGTCAGGTTTCAGTGGTCTCCCAGTGTGTTTCTGAACCAGATGTTTAATTTGCCAGATGTCCTCAACTGATAGGAAGATTGTCTTTAGTGGAACAGCTGCTTCAGCAAGAAGTGTTTTAGAGATTCTGCAGAACCCCATTTTCCCCTTCTTCTTTTAATTTGACATAAGTCACAGATAGTCGTAAGTCATTTTCCTGAAAGTGAGGCCTTGTTGTGCCAGCACTCCAAGGAGCTATTAACTCAGCCATAGCTGCTAAAGGTACCCTGCAAATCATTCCAAAATCAAGCCAATTGTAGTGACTCATTGAACAAGACTGAGTGGTGATATTAGCACATGCTTAAAACTAGTGACAGACCTAGGTGGTTAGCTAATCAAGCTCATTCAACGATAGCCAAAATGACTGGTGTTGAATAATGTCTTTTTCTCACTCTTGTTTTTTTTTTTTTTAAATTATTTTATTTATTTTTTTGAGTATGTCTGCATAAAAATTGCTCATACTGATGTTTACATGTAACTTTTTGAGTTCTCTGCACGCTAGTAGCAGCTCAGTTACTGGAGATATTCAGTCTGCTTATTATTTAGTTAAAACAGTTTGTGATATTTTCTGGGTGCTAATATATACTGGCAAAGTGCTTATAAATTCATCTAAGCTACACTTACACAATTAATGTTTAGTTATGTCGTGTTCCTCAAAACCCTTAAAAAGTATGTTAATAAGAAATTGAAGTGTATCAATAACCACAAGATCAAATAATCAAAAAACAATAAAGATATTCAAAAATTCAATATTGCCATTTTTGAAGAGCTTTATCACAGTTGTGAGGAAGAAAAAGATGGAGCCAGACAGATTGCTTATTGCTTTGCGAGCACCGGGTGAAGCTAAGGGCAGTGTGTTTGGTTTTAACTCATATAATTTATTCAAGTTAAAGTGACGGAAAGATGGTACCTGATGGATTATTTTCTGTAACTGAAAGAAGATTCTTCTTAGATAATGTCTAGTTTTGTCTGATCTTTCTAAAGCAGTAGTGTATAAGGTGACACCAAAGAGTTCTGACAATTAACTTTTGCTTTACAAGAGCTCTTTTGTGTATTAGATCTCCAAATCCCTGTCTGGTCTCAGAATACACATCATACTGAAATTTAATATTTTCTTTCTAATTTAAATGGTTACAAGCATTAAATAGATTCACATTATCTATCAGTTTCAGTCCAGAGTAGTTTGCCACGAGTTCTGTATTACTTTCCCCTTTAATATTGTCAGTGGTTGTGCAGAACAAATGTAGTTGAATCCAGCACAAGCCCTACTTTTGTTTGTGTTTTTAAGAAAGAATTATAGCTACAGTGACTGTGAGCAAAAATACTTTTTATTTGTTTAACAGATGAGTAACTTCTGAAGTGATTGCTTGTGCCAGAGCCACATGTTAAATATTTGATAGTTCCTTGTTGGATTCAAAATACGGAGATGTGCAAATCTCCATATTTAACATATAATAACAAAACTAATAGTTTAGCAAATATTTCTTAATCCTTGGTTTGAAGAGATAGATGTAGGAGCAAGAACGTGCTAATTATGGTAAAAAGCAAGCGGAAGTCATTGACTGCAAAACTTGCCAAGATGACAGGAACATTTAATGGAGGAAAAAAATATTTTCAGTGTGATGTCTTTATTGTCATATCTCTTTCACTGTCCCCAGGGGGTTACCTACCTTAACTACCTATCCATCGCTTAGTGAAAGCTAATGCTAACTTTGCTAACTTAAACCTGATTTGGATCTTCAGTATGTCAATAAAAGAGGAAACTAAATAGGAGGTAATAGAAAAAGCAAAACGAAGGGAAACTGCAGCAGTTCTGCAGTGGTACATTCCTTTGGGTCTTCCCAGCACCTGGATAAGATTATTTGTTCTGTTGTAGCTGTAGCCCATGATAAGATTGTTGCATATGATGTTATCGTGTGTCTGTAATAAAGCTGCCTTCCCTGCAGTCATGGATAACTCCCTTTCCTCACTCTTCTTTCCGGGGGGAAGCTTGTAATGCCCTCCAATTACTCCCATCCCTCTCCCTTCCCCCTGCCCCAGCTCAGTAAACATACTTTTCTACTTTTTAGAAATGCAGCCTCTAGTTTTTCTGTTCCACTATCAGTCCCCTCCAATTCACTTTCTGTCTCTCTCGCACTGCTGAAACAGCTTGAGACAAAAACTCTCCTGAATAACTCTTTTTAGCCAAACCCCAGAACTGCAACTCCTCTGGCTGACTCCAGGAATCCCACAGTCCCTGCATCCACTCAGGACTGTCAGGGAGCATTAATAGTTCAAAATTACCTGCAGCCCTTTATCCCTTTAGGGATTCTGCAGGAAGCCTCACCTGAAGTAATTGTTGGTTGCCAACCTAAACTGTAGGTCTAAATGGCCCTGTTCATTCACTGCTGTTTTGGTGTGTGGAGAATTAAAGGTGAGCGGCTTTACTGGGACCTGGGAACAATCTTGTTACTTCACAAAAAATACACGAAGTCTGTCAAGTCCTTGGTCTTCATCAAACTGTGGGTTTGTTTATCTATAAACAGAGTAAAAGTAATATATGTTAGAGGAGAGCTTGGCCGGAGTTAGTGTCTGGATGTTAGTTCAGTTTAGAAAGCTGGGGAAGAAAAACAACATAGGTAAGAAGAACAGAATAGCAAGGTGTTTGGAGAAGAGGAATTCATGAGTCGTGATTTACTTCTGCACTGAGGGTTCTCAAGGACAGATGAACAGCAAAGAGCCTACCACTGTGTGTTTTGTATTTAAGCAGGTTCATTTTGGCATGCAGCAATGAGAACATGGCCGGGCAAAGACAAAGAGAATTGACTGTGACCAAGAAAGAAAATCAGACTGGAGATTGCAAAATGCTAAACCATTGAGAACATGATTGTCGAAAAACAACCCCCTAGAGAGGCAACTAATTCATGGCCCTAGCCTCCCGCAAGATGCTATTCTTTGCACAGAGTTTAATTTGCAAATCATCTTTCTTCCTCTGCTGATGTCCTGCAGTGTAACCCCCAGCCCCATCAATAAAAGATGTGGTAATGAGTCACACACTTGTTGCAGTCATCACATCCACAATAAAACATCAGTCCTCTGACAGTTTACAGGATACAAATCATATCAGCATGCAGCTAAGGTTGAGACTGCACAGGAGTAATTTAGGAAAGAAGACTACATAATGTAATTGTCTCTAACCCAAGTATTAGGCACTGAGAAAATTCGGATTTCAGTTTACATGCAAAAGGCATCTGGGCAAGCTAAGATAAGGGATGTTGACTCTGCCCCTCTGACTCTCACAACAACAAACCAGAAATGTATTGAGTGTAAATGGAGGAGTTAATAATGCTGTGTTCAGGTACAGTTTGTTTAGGCTTGAAATGAAACAGCTGAGCCTTCGCTCAACAGATTTTCAAGAAACAGGTTAGTGTTCAGCACTGAAGCAAGCTAATCATGGCTTTTAATAAACTGTTCCTATGTCCTGCTTGTTACCTTTGACATGCAAAGGTTACAGTTTCATTTATAAACTGATAAGCAAACACAGCTCTGAAAGCACTTTCCCCATGGACATCTTAAAGATGATTTATACTATTTTTGCCTCTGTATCATGCATTGGAGAGAGACTACTTTGCTATTTATTTTATTTATGCTGTTTTGCCTCTGAGAGGAGAGTGACAAAATACATTAATCAGAATTTCTTATGCAAGCTCCCTGCAGGCCTCAAAGCTTTCTGAAAGGAATCAATACACAAAATGAGATAGTTATTTCAGTTTTGTATATTGAAAGGCTTTATATTTTTTATGTTTATGGGAAAACTGTTAGACTGGTCAGATATTTTTAAATGCCAGGTATTGAAAAATAAAAAAAAGGGTGCTCTTATCAGAAGATGAGTAGCTTATGTACAAGTTGTGGATACCTTGCTAATGTATCTTCTGGAGAAAAAAATGTGATGTATATGTAGAAGAGCCCATCTTTATTTTTAGGTTTCTTGAATTAAGACTGTTTTTTCCTCTGCCAAAAGTCAGTGTACCTTTGAATGCTAGAACAGAGTCAGTAGGAGATGTGTCATACAATACACACAAATGTCAGTACCTGTGGACACAGAAGTAGCTTTGCTTTTAATTTCCTGAACGCAGTAGGAGGAATAGACAGAGTGTACCTCCAGCGCAGAGATATCCCGGGTAGGTTTTAGTCAGTCTTAATCAGCTCTGGAGTAAAACACCCCAAATTAGATGCAGACCTGCAATTATTTACTTGTGAGCCAGGGGCATGGCTCAGGTGCCTAAGCATAGGTGGAGTACCCTAGTTATCTGTCTGGCCTCCAGCTGCTGCCCCAGAGGGGACTGGGTCTCTGGCCGGTCCTGTGCCTGCTGTATTTACCAGTCTGCAGGCAGATCTCAACGGCAAGGCATTGCAAAAGAGATGGGATGTGGTGCTTGGGCCACTGAATCAGTCCCCAGGTCTCCACTGACTCAAACAGCAGCTTCAAATCCTCACTTATATGTATACATTTATATGCAAATGCCTACACTGAAGTGGCTTCACCTTAAACTGAGCTGTACCTACAGCCTGGCTCCAGGCGAGCTAACTTGGCTGGGCTGTTTGGGTAGCCAGTCATAGAAACTGACCTATCTCACTACACTCAGTGATACACGTGCGTGATTGGAAACATCTGTTTTCATCTTGTTCAGGATAATATTTGCCTTTCTTCCTTGCATTAAGCAGTTCCCTGCTGTGCAAACACTCCCCTCTGGAATCGGTATAACTTCTTGTAGGAAGAGGGGTGGGGAACTCTTCCAGTTTCAGAAAGGTTTCTTCATTTTTTCAAGGGAAATATTGTCTGTGTGAAGGAATTAAGCTAGGTTAGAAAGAGCAGTAGTGGTTACAGATGTAAATATTTACCAAGCATTTCCACATATCCATGTTCTACCCACATTTGCTGCTGAAACTGGAGCCACTGTCTCCTAGACAGCCTGTGCCACCTGCTCCCAGCCATGGCAGAGACTTTTCTGGTTTTGAGCATGTGCTCAAACAAGGTTGATAAGAAGGCTCAGAGTGACCTTTTCAAGTAAAGCCCATATCCCTGTTGTGAGGGAATCTGTGTTGGAGTTTGAAAGCAAAATCACGTAAAATTAGTAGGTTTGCTTGAAACATATGATTTGGTTTAAAGGCAAACTTAATTTGAAAGGCATTAGATTCCAACTTCATAAAATGCAGTTGTGGTATTTCATATACCCTATTTGTTTGCTGTCTGATAATAATAATCAGGTGAGAAATAATTTGGGGCTACTAAACTTTCTTTTTCTTTAAGAGATTGTGGCCATTTTATTTCTGCTGTTTTCTATGTTGACAATTTCATTAAAAATATAAAAAAGCCTAACCTTCTGGGCAGTACTGTTGTTTTCTGTTTTTACTTTCCTCTGAACCAGGCTAGGTTTCAGATGGCATGAGAGCTAGGAAGTCCTGTGAGAGCCTTATATTCACTTCCAGACATGTAAGGAGTCAGGAGTTTATCTACTTCTGAAAGGTGGTAGGCAGGGAGTTGCCTAAATCCTCTGCTCTAGTTGGAATCACTAATTCACTAAATCTTCTAATTCAGAAGAGCTGATTAGTAATTCCTTATAAGATGCAAATAACTGTGTTCTGGAAAGTAAATATTTGTCTCTGAGATAAAAAATGGTGGTTGTTTTTTTTCTATGTCTTATGAATTACAGCATCCCTGGAAGTTTCTTTCAGTCTGGGATGGTTTGTATGCTTTCTCTTGCACGCAGCTGCACATGATGCCAAACCCTGCCTCAGCCAGGGGAATTAAATCGAGTCTACCACTTCTACATAGTACATACTCCAGGCAAATTTCTAATTCTTATACACTAGCAGAATTCAGATCTATCTGGGCTTCTGTTATGGATGAGAAATGCTAGCTAATAAATAAATAAATAAAAAATAAACTTATTGTTGCCCCCCAATGTCTCCTACATATTTTTAAATCAGGCTTTGTAATTCATCTTCACTGCACTCACCTAACCAGTTTTACATTAGGAGTATTTGTACCCCACTTATTTTGATGTCTTATTATTTCTTACTCCTTTACTGGAAAACCATATAAAGACAACACAAATTTTGCTGCTGTCTTCAGTGGGGCAAGGTTTTTTCCCCTTTATATAGGATGATACAAGAAGTCAGCTTTTATGACTAAACTACTTGGTTAGTATGAATGAATGGATCAGCAGGGGGAACTGACAGTATGGTGTTAGGGGTACATATTTCCTATTCTATAGAGCAATAGTAGTTTACCCTCAGGCATCTATCCATTTCTGAACTGGCTTCTAATCAATCACTTTAAGAACAGAAAATTGTTAGATTAACTCTGCATATTTGCCACTTTGCTAATTATCTGGTTGCAGCTCTTCACAGTTTTCAGAACAGAGCACAGATATAGACCCAACAAATACCTGGGATGAATAATGCATCGATCCAAACCCAAACATATGCTTTTGCTCATCACAGTTTCTCAATATTAAGTTTTTGGATTACATTGTATTTAAATCATTTTAAAGGAGTCTGGCCTAGTTGTGTACCCTACACAATGTTTAGTTTGAAGTATAAGGCTTCAAAATCCCTTTTCAAATTTGTCTGAAGTGTCAAATTTATAGTAACTCACAAGTCTAAAGCATATTTTCTGTGTTGTTAATGAATGAACCCAAGGAGTTTGTGGTTTGCAGAAGCCTTGAAAAGTTCAAATACTCACCATATAATATCTGGTGACCAGCCATTTTTTCTCATTCATTCTTTTTAGTATGGGGAAAACACATACCGAACTTTAACCACCCACGTCAAAACCATGAGTCAAACCCCTCATAACATCCCTGCATCAGTGTAGAAAGGCTGTCCTCTGTACATTTTCCAAGCTAACTGCTGGGGTCTCAAGAGAGCAGAGCAGAGGGGGAAAATCACCTCTCTCGACCTGCTGGCCACGCTGCTTTTGACGCAGCCCAGGATACGGTTGGCTTTCTGGGCTACAAGTGCACATTGCTGTTTCACATAGAGCTTTTCATCCACCAGTACCCCCAAGCACTTCTCTGTAGGGCAATTTGCCATAATTTATCCTTTTGCCTAGAACAAAGCAAGGAAGCTGCAAATCTTCCTAGTCCGTGTATTACTGGGATGAAGGCGGGATTTGCTGTTAGCTGTTGTTGTCAAGAGGTTGGACTGAGGGCCACGTTCCTGGAGAACATTAGATGCTGAGTTCCTAAAATGGCCACCAGAACTCAGTCTGAATGGTGATGACCTCTGTACAGAGAATGGGGAGCAATGCAGAAGAGACCGACAAAAAACCTGCTGAGACAGCCTGTCCTGTGCCTGAGAAAAGTGCCCTTCTTCTCTGGGGACTCCTTGGACAAAACTGCTGAAAGTAAGTGGCTGTGCTCATTTTTATTCTAAAGAGAGCAAGGGGTCATGGCTGTATGATGCCACCAGAGGAAGCGTCTTTCCTCTTCCCTGGTGGAAAGCTCAGTGTCCGGTACAGTCATCTGTGACGTGATGGACAGAAGTTCAATATCCTCTCCTCTCTGGTGGGAATTCAATGCCACATCTCCCACCTTTAAGGAAAACACCCACTAAATAGAGGGTATGCCAGTCTCTTCTGCAAAACCATTTTATTCCTCTCTTATAAAAACTCTCCATTATAATATCAAGATGCACCCAAACAAGACTCAGAGTAGGGTGTGTGCTCTGCTTAACTCTACTGCTTGCTTCATTTCACTATTCTCATGTTTCCAAAGGAGCAGCAGATAGTCATCTGTCTTTTGGAATGGCTTCTAGGGTTGTGATGAGCAAAGGGAGTTGGGAATGAAAGCTGGAACCTGTTAATGTCACTGTATAAAATAATTTTCTTTTTTCCATATCCTAGATGAATGTTCTCATTTCTGGGATTAAACTGGAGGGAATTTGTATAACATTTGCACTGTGCATCACAAAATAGGCTTTTTTTTTAAATTATTTTTTAGCTCAAATCTATCAAAGACAAAGAGAGAAGAACCCCGAATAACATAGGAAACGCCCTACTAGGTTTGACAGGGGAAAGTGTATCCCAGGGCTTGGACTGGGAGCCTGATCTCCAGTCCCCACTCTTCAGACTCCTGGCCATCCAGAATGGCTGTGGTAGGGATGTTAGAGGGTGACCCTGCTTTTAGGGTTCATTTCTGGACCTGTTGCCCATGAATTTGTCTCAATGATTTGGGATCTGCTGATACTGTACCTGTGAGCCCATGTGGGCATGGAGGCATTGGGTTCCTGGGGGCTTTGATTTTAGCAGGTGAAGTGTGGATGGAGAGTTGCTGTCTGTAAGGTGAGGTGACAGCTGTGGGATCATAGATGGGATGGCAAGTTTGCTTCTAGGAGTCTGATTTCCACCTTGGGATTTGATCTCTGAGTTTTTCTCTGTTCCCTTTACTCTCCAAGGGTGGTGCTGTGTTTCCAACTCTTCTTTCAACAGGGATACAGTTAAAGACTCCAACCTTAGCCAGCGAGTAGAGCCTTGAGTTGTTCTAGTGTGGACCATCATGTGAGGGAGAAAGGAAAAGAAAGAGTTGTAATCAATACATTGCTAATTAGGCCTTGCTCCTTCCTCAGCTTCATGCAGCTGCCTCATACTGCCCTTTGTGCTTACGGACAGTGGAAAGCAGAAGGGAGAATTTAACTTAAGCATTTGTTTAACTCAATATTCCTTTCTTTTTGATGGAAACAGGATCAGCATGCGAATGCCATTCTGTATTTTATTTTTTGCTCTGACAGCGTAGCTACACAAAAATATTATGACCTGCTGCTGCCAAATGCAACTGAATGAATTATTCTGAAGCACTCCTGAGCCCGTCTTTGTCACAGTCTCCTATTTCAGTCCCTGTCATGCACTGTGCCTATCATTCATTATAGTTGATAGGCTGAGGGCAGAAAGGTGTCTCTCGTCTTGTTCTCCAGAGAATTTCATCTTGGCTGTCTCACCTTCAATCACTGCTAATAGCTTTACTGGCACAAATTCAGAAAGGGGCTGTGAGGAGACAATGAAAATATTTCACAAGGCATTTTATATTTTAATAGCTAGTTAAAAAAAAAAAAGAGTTTGCTGGAGCAGACCAAAATGAAGATTGCTTAGAGAGATTTCTCTTACAAGCTTTTTAACTCATTTTTTATTTTTATTAATCTGTAAGCCTTTTGCATCCTTGTTACTTTTTCTCATGTGAATAGCTGTACTTTCCGTAAAGACTGAGAGAAATAGGCTCCATTCCTGGCTCTATTGCAGGCTCTCTTTAGCAAGGAGGCCAAATCCTCCTGCAAAACTCTTGCATGATATGTCTTTTAGGCAATCAGGATAGCAAACAGGTTGATGACTGTCATTTCTCCTGTCTCTATTAGTCTCAATTCTGGATGCCTGTGGCTTAGTAAGATTGTCTAAAATGTGGATCTGTACATACTTTTCACAGTGGTGTATAAAATTTAAATCTGGATCAATGAATCTTTTGTTAAATAGTTAGTTTTTAAAGGTGATCTTTAAGATGATATCAGTGACTTAATGACCTCTATTTCATTATCTGTGGTGTTTTCTTACAAACTATTTAATTGCTTCAAAGCAAATTAGATGCTGTACATTGAAACATTTTTAAACTCATTGTTTGAAGTGTTACCTTTTCAAGCTTATTTTTTTTTCCCCTGGATTACAAGATTAGAATTCATTTGGAAAGAAAATAGGGCATTTTTATGCTAGACTTGATGAAATCATTGTCTGCAACTGTCAAGACAAAAATGACTTGAAGACAGATCATCTTGTTATAGAAGACTTGCTTCAGCAGTCTGGAACTTACAACCAATTTAGTTATGTCAAGGCATTAAAACTCCTTTTCAGTCAAGACAAGGTGTGAAGTAGTAAATTAGAAATCTTTTATCCAATTTTAATGATCACCGGTTTTTAATTAGTTGCAGAAATGAGCAGTAAAGAAATTATGTTAAACATTGTAGTTGAAGAGTTTAAAGATGAAAATATTTACATCATGACTAATGGAAGCGTCACCGACAGCTGTGTTCCGAGAGCACACTTGATGAGCTCTGGCTGTTCATGGGCATATGGGACCTGGAGCTGGAGCGGCCCTAAGGTACCCCCTGACCTGCACAAGGTGTGAGCACAGGCTCCTCCGTACCCTGTTTGTAACTCTGGTGCTGCGCCGTGCTGCTTGCTGATGCATAGCCATGCCCATATGGCAACATGTGCAGGCAGTCTGACTTGCTGCTCCCTGTGTCTCATCCCAGCACAGGGATAGGCTGCTGAGGTTTTACTTACACATGACTTGTACCGTTTCCTCAGCATTTTTTATGGTTTTCTTGCAAATAAAACAACAGGGGAAATGTGTAGAATGAAATTTACCTCTCATATATGAAACTCAAGAACCCTAGAATATAATGTGATTATTTAAAAAGATGAAGAGTAATTAAGCTCCTTTTTAGGCCATAGTAGATAAGTTAGCAAGTGTCTTTGGACAGTGTGGTATTTTTATTTTTACTTCAAAAATACTAATCTATGAATACCTGTTTAGACAAAGATTTCAAGAAACCATGAAAATATGAGGCAGTTTGTATAAATAAATGCATTCTAACAAGAAGCAGAATAAAGACCTTTCCTTGCTTACCTTGTGTAAGACTCCATCTCTGTTATGTCCAGCTGACAGAGAAAACAAACCCACTCTTTCATTAGCACAGGAAAATGCGGCTTGTGCCTGTATGCATAACGAAAAGTGGTGCTTGAGTCTATGTTTATCTGGACTTAGCAGTCATGAAATTGTTTTATCTTGTCACTTGAACTCATCTAAGAGAATATCAGTCGGAGTGAGATCAGCAGAGGTCACACTCTCTGGGAAGACCATCAGCTCTAGCATCTTCCACACCCCTCACCCCACATTTCTAATTTCACTAATGGTGTTGTGACAATTCCAATGCTTGTGGACCTTGTAACTGAAACACTTTGCAGAGAGACAAATTCATGCTTTCAGGCATTGGCAATGCCGTTTCTATTCTGGCTCCATTGGAAGGGGCTCAAAATGAGTTATTCTTGTCTTTTGCCATTAAGCATTCCTGTGCTTAGTAGCGTAAATGTAATTAAGATTGTGGGCCTCATGACTCTTTTTAACTGGATTAGATCTCATGACTCACTTGGGCATTATCTGAAGAAAGTCTCCGTGTACAAAATGACTCAATCACTAAGATTGCTATCTGGCAACATGCCAAGATATTAGGACCCACAGAGCTAGCACTTAATCTGATTCAGGCACATCTTTAATATTTTTTGAACATATGCCCAATCCTATTCCAAACATCTTCCCCTCCAAAAAAAAGAAGTTAAAAATTTATTTTAGGTACACGCTGTACTCTGAGATGTCTTACAATATTATTGATCCTTTTAAAGTAATTGCATTTAATTCTGAAACCTTTGCAAAATTTCAGATGAAGAAACAGTGCATACAAATCAGGACAAAGTTCAGGGCTGTGAGAAGGTCACTGAGCACTGGGAGTGGAGACTACTGGCAGTTTCCTTGGTTTAGTCATATTCCCATTTATCCATTTATCCTCCCTCGATCTCGAGATTGAGTAAAAGAATTGGGTCAAGCTAAATATTCATTATTCTACCTCCACCACTGCATTCAGTAGTTAGTAATTAGGGAAACGTGATGGGAAACAACAACCTTTCTTGTAGTATGGTCTTCCATATTCTGAGCATAGGTAGTACTGGGTCATCTTGGCTTGAACACTATTTATATTTAAAGTACCCCAGTGGATTATTTTCCCTGAATTGATTCGACTGTTTCTGATTCCACTTTGAACTTATATGACATTCAAAATATACTTATGCTCTGTGTCAGAAGGCAACCATTTTCTTGTTTTGGAACTTTCTGTCTGAAAATTTAATGACTACTTCATAGTTCTTTTGTTGGAAAAATTGGAAAATATTTTTTTTGCTCTTCAGTTTTCCATGTTTTTTTTTGTGATGTTTTGGTTGTTCTGACCCTCTTTCTCCTCAGAAATGGATGCTTCCATTTGAAGCATCATAATATATATAGCTCATCTCTGAAGGGTGAACAGCTAACGTGTCATTCAGGACTCTGAAGACCTGCATTGCTAACCTATAGCTGCTGCAGAAACCTTGGAATTGTCCAAAGGGAAGCTTGTCTTCCAGTGAGAGGAGAAAATAAACATGGTAATGTTTGTTGTGACTATATTCCTAAAACAAGTAATTTATATCTGTCTTGAGATGATGTTTAAATAAAATAAAAATAAAAATAAAAATCTAATTTTCAAGCTTGCTGAGTTGACATTAAAAGCCAATGGAGTAAAGAGGAAATGCAGATTTTTCTTGTAGGTGTCTAATATGACTTTGTTCAGATGCAGATATCCAGGCTCAGAAAAGCAGGCCAAGAGTTTGACTGTGTTTTTCCTGTTAGAGTTATTGTCACAATTTATTATTTCTCTGCTGATTTCCAGAGAGCTGATATTTCCTCCCTGTAAAAGGAAGAGGGATTCATTAATAATTAAATTATCACAATTAATTTTTTTCAAAATTGTTTCTATCAAGTGTAAAATTTCTTATGGCAATAAATGTTAAGCAGTGCTATTCTTTATGTTTGTTCTAGCCTGACAGAGAACTTATCTTTATTTATGATAAATCACTAAATGTCATACATTGTTAAAATTGGAACAGTGAACTTTCATTTGTCCAAAATAAAGTTGTGTGACATGACACAGAAGTTTACAGAAGTTCAGTGGATTAAAAAAAGTGTAATAATACCTATTCAGTGATTATGCCAGACCCTTTTAATTGCCAAAAGAGTATTGCCATGCATTGGTGCTGAAATAATGTCATAGCTTAGAAAAAAATTAAATATTTAGCAAAACTTTATAGAAAAGCTGTTTTTTGAGGGCTTAAAGTAAGGGACTTAACTTAGCCACCTGACATCAGAAATACAAGGATTCATTTGTCCAACACTGCATCATTTGTTTTTCCTTCATCCATCTACAAAATACTTTAGATAACAGTGTATAAGCAACCTAAACAGTCGAAGTATTTGATTACTTTAAATGCAGCAGTCATTTGAACCCACTGAAAGATTGTGATGAGTGAGTAGTTTAAAAGATTACTAATACACTCATAATGCTTTTGCCCTCAAGCTATCCTTGAAACAAAACTAATTTGTTTACAACCCCTATTTTGACTTAAATGCTTTCCTTACAGGGCCCATAATAACAGCATTAATATGGACATTTTTAAGACTGTTTAGTTTTCTGTACGAATGTGGTTGATATCATGAGACCAGAATCTTGATTAACCAGGAGGCAACTGTGCATTGGAGCAGGAACCTTTCCATGGACTTTTGATGAAACTTTCTGCATTGTACCTCACCAAAGGTGTGGGAAGAGTGAAAGGTCAAAATCCTATTACTGTCTCTCAACAAATCATTATAGGAGGAGGAAAGGGAAGGCCAGACTTGTAGGAGGCCAGGTGAATATGCTGAGTATGTACTCCAATGCTTGAAGACCCTCCAAAGTGCTGCATTCTTAATACAACACCCCATCCCTTACAGTTTATTCTTTGCTGCATAAGAAGGCATTAAAATAATTAACATTAATATTAAAACATGTAGAAAAAATCAACCTTCTATTCAAATATGCATATATATGTTTGCGTGTACTAATATGTATATAGATATGCATATGCACATACATTTATGTATCTACACAAATACATATATAAACAAATATGGGCCATTTTTCACTTCTCAGTGGTAATACCAGGCTTAGGTTACATATGTGATGAAGACTTCTCTTCTCTCTTGAGACAACTCTTCATGATGCAGGAGGGGAGCATGATGAATACTGGACCTCCAGCTCTATCCTTGGGCCAGTCTTGGTGTAACAGAGCTTCCCATGGACTACGCTAAGTGATAGTGTAGCTGCACCATCTATCCTCCTTTCCATCTGGCTGCCACTAAGCAATACATAAATAAATAAGTAGTATGCTCACAGGTAAGTGGAAGAAATAGAACAGAAAAAAAAGTAAAGGAAAGAAAATATATCCTTCAATTACCAAATTACCAATACTGATTCCTTTAAAAAAAAAAAAAAAAGAGTACAAAATAAAGTTCCCCTACAGTATCCCCCTCCTACATCTATTCTCTAATTCTGACCTCCTGAAACATTTATGAATCTTACCTTTTTTCTTACATGCAACATGTGTTCTTTGCTAGATAAAGTAGCATGATGCGTCTTTAAAAGCTGAGCTTTCCTTATCTGAACACCGTTCATTCAATCCAATAGCTACACCATTACTACTTTATTAAATTACTTAAAGACACTGACAAAGCCCATAGCTATGAATCTTGATCTTAAGGAGCTCAGCTGTAATTTGTACAACGGCTTCCACTACATTAGTACAGAGAAAAGATAAAGTGAAAAGCTGCCTCTGTGTGCAAGCTAGATTGTGCACAGCAAAAAAATCAATAAAAGCAACAGAAAGTCTGCTGCTATTCTTTAGCCATTTACTTATGGGCTGAAGGAATTCTTATCAAGTTAACCAAGTTCCAGAGCAGGCTTTGTTTTATACTGGGTTTTCCCTTTCAAGGAAGAGCATTAACACAGTGGAAGCAATAGTTTTCTTCTTCCCTTTAACCTGTTTACAAACATAACAGTAAATCCTTATGATTTATTTTGGATTCTTTATAAGAGCAATTCTGCTAAAAGAGAAAGTGAATACGTGTTTTCCAGTTATTGGTCAGCCAGAAAACACCTCTCCCTTTATGGGAACTTCGAGAGGTATTTTTCATCAAGGCATCCATATATTCTATCCTGTGGAAACAGAAAGCTAGAAATGTCATCATAATTGCTGGGGGGTTCATTTAAATCAGAAGATTTTTTTGAAACATGATGTAAGGTCTGTGACTGTGAAGTCATAGAATGATTCTGCTTAGAGGAGACCTTGAGAGGTCTCTAGGTCATCCTCCTTGCTCAAAACAATGCTAAGTTCAGATAGGGTTGCTAAGAACTTTTACTAAGGTTGGGTCTCAGAGTCCGACGAAGCCAGTAACTCCACAAATTCACTGGGCAACCTGTTTCAATGCTAAATTTTCCTCATAATAAAACACTTTTTTCCCCCTCTTATACCCAGTTGGATCCTCCCCTGTTTCTATTTGTGACTATTGTTTATTGCTCTCCTATTATTCATCTCAGTAAAGAGCCTGGCTCTACCTTTTCAGTTATCTTCTCTTAGCTACTGGAAGGTTGCTGTTAGGTTTCCCCCCAGATTTCTCTTCTTCAGCTAAAGTAGTCATGGGGTTAAAATGCATTTGCATTTGAGACATAAAACACATTTGTGACTCAAGTCTAAAACCAAATTGTTTGTTTATTTGTTTCATTGCCATCTTTCTAAACAAACATCAGTAAAAATAAAATGTCATTTTGCTGGAATAAAATGTAACACGGAAAGTCAAAGCAGCATTACTGCAAAAAAAAAAAAATCAATTTCTTTATATAAAGAAGTTCTGGAGAATGACTTGGTAAGCAATGCTAATTTGAGGCATAAACATGCAGATACTTTTTTTCTAGTAAAAATTGTGTTGCTTTTTTTTTTTTTTAATATAAGTAATCTTATTCTATGCATATCTGGATGCAGAACTACTAACTAAAACAGAAATCAAACATAGTTAAATTTGCATTGGCATAAGTGGGAATTTGTCTTTTTTTAGACAAATATCTTTCGTGACAAAGGTACACACTTCCATAGTCACCACATTTGCTAGGTTGTTTCATGTACGCAGACCACCTTCAGACTCAACAGCTGGGGTTCCCTCCTGCTAATTTTAGATGCATAACATTTATTTAACTTCTTCACTACCTGAGGCAGCTCCAAGTACTGTAAATAGAAAGAAACAAACATCTTCAGAGAAAACTTCTTTTCATATAAGGTAACAGGAGCATGTGTGATAAGCCACCATTTCCTGGTGCCTCTTTCTCTTTACTCAAAGTATAAGGAACAGAAGATGACTCACTTAGACTTATGTAACTAAGATTTAGGAGAGATAAATCATATCTCTTGGACATCAGAAGTTTACATCAGGCAAATGTCTACGTTATACTGCTCTCCTCTTCTAAATCTGTTATTACAGCACCTATTACAGCACCTATTCTGGAAGAGCGGTCAGTCACTTCCAAAGAAGTCCCCTATTGACTGCTTAGCAAAACTTTTAAACTTTAACGTTCATCTCTTCTCCTTGTTTCCCTATTAAAAGTCCAGTCTACAAGACTGTCTATTGCTGTAACATTTATAGCCTTTTGCAGAACTATGTGCTTTTGTGTGTGATGTCACAGCATAGATGGAACAATTCAGTTCTTGACCATTGTGAGAGACTTAATGCCTTGTGTTATATTGGCTCCTACTAGAAAGGAAAAGGTTTTATTGTATTTTCTTATCAGAATGTCTCATCATCCATTAGTGCTGGTTGTGGACTTGCACTATGCATTTCTGGGGGATAATGCTCGATGGTGAGAAACTTTGCTATTAGAAGGAATCAAAGAAAACGTTGAGTTGTAAAGGACTTCTGGAAGTCAGCTAATCCAGCCTCCTGCTGGGCACTGTGTAGCCCTGAGAAAAGCATGAGATGTCTCTGAGATGGGTCCTTACTTTGAAGCTTCTGTTTTCTGTTGACTGTGAAAGGAGAGGAGATAAGATGTAAATATTCATGCTCCATACATACACTGATTAGAAGAATCTTGTCTCCTCAGCCTGGTCTTTGCTTCCCTCCATCGTAGCTACAGCAGTTCCTTTAATCTGGAAAGCTTTGTAACTGTTGACCCATTAAAGTAGTGGATTGAGGAGCAGAGTAGAAAGGCAGAACATTTTCTTACACCATTGCTATAGACAGCATTTCGTTTTTCTCATGTCAAGGTCTTGTGAAAGCGGATCTCTACCTATAATGTTGTCTTCAGATAACTTGAAAACTCACTGTGACTTGTTTAGACTGTACTTGAAGGGTAAGCAGTGTGTTCAACTGATGTAAGTGTAGTCTACTGATGCAGACAATGCCGTGAATAGTGTACAATGTATCAGCAAGTGGTAGGAAAGTACATCTAAATAACTTAGCCTGAATCTGAAAATTGTGTGCTAAATGGGCCACTGGTTGTCTGTGGTATGGCAATTCTTATTTTTGTACCATGAGAAATATGGAATATTAGGAAGTTGAATTTACTTAACTTAGCACTGAATTGTCACTTTGTTAAAAATTCCCAAATACCCGTGCATTGTCTGCCCCTATACACCCACACGTGTATTAATATTGCTTATTAAAAGGCTTCCACAGCAACAAATATATATATATACACATATATATATACAAATATATATATACATCCACACATCCACACACACACACACACACACACACAATTTGATAGACCTTCAGGAGACAGTTTGTGCCATTTCTCATTGAATTACAGGTCAGTATAAATTTGCTTTTTCCATTTGTAACATCAAGACACTAGCTCAAAGTCACATGCAGGTTCAGAAGGATATTCTGTGTATGTGGATACTGTTGTAGCACAGAAGCTATAAGGGAACTTGGTTTATGGTAAATTACATTAGAAAATAAGATTAATTTATTTGATTGCATTTGCCATTATAGGGCAAGCATGAGCAATTTAAAGGATTACACTGGAGCTGGGCAGAAATGTGAGATGTCCATTTAGTGCTCTCAAAGTTTGATTATTTTGATAAGACAGTGTTTGTGCCAAATGAACATTAGAGTAGCCTTCCAATTGCACTTCAGCTGTACACTGCTACTTCATTAGGGTGACTTTGCATGCGGAGTTGTATCATTTCCCCGACTCTTTGTTACTCTACATGATTCCATAAAGAATCAAATCTTGCATTTCTTGCTTATTCTTCCCCTACACAAAATTCCTGTGGACATCTAAACCAGATATGGTTTTCTTTCACAACAGATTTTGGGGAATATGTCCATGGAGTATTCAAGTGAATGACCAACAAGGCCAAATTAAAGGATGCAATGGACCTATATTTATGCATTTTGGATTGGCCTCTGTTTATTACAGCCTAGACAACAATACTACTTTACAAGACTCTGCTTCTGCAACCCAGAGAGAAAAGTAAGTATAGCTGCTCTTTCAGACACTCTACAGCACTTCTGGTTGTCTGCAGACTGTCTGACATTGCAGGTGCGATGAGCGCTGTGACTGTAGCAGGATTCTGAGCACACAAGAAGGCATTTAAGCATTTCTCTTATGTCTACCAGGCATGGCTCTATTGTGAGTCATATCCTGAAGTTTTATATTATCAGAAATATGCCATTGTGCTTAAGAGCCACTCATAAAAGTATCTGCAGTTTTCTGTGAGCACATGAAATATGCAGTAATATGCTATACAGTTTGAAGGGTAACTTTTCCTTTCTCTTAAAAACAAAACAAAACAAAACATTCAGTACTGTATTTAATGCTTAAGCATTAAATAGGAAGAGGAGGAAAGTGGCCACAGAGTTGTAATCCATAACCTATTTGTAAGCAGTTCTGAAGTGATTGTACAGAACATCTCAGACCATGAGGATGTAATTAGGAAAGATCACAGTTTCATGAGCACTTCTCTCTGGGAAGGTTTGGTAAGACAATCATGGTAGTGTCCATTTTGTTCTCTGCTTGGCTAAGAAAAAAACTGGGGTCATCATCGTCTTTTTCACCTAAATGTGAGTTTGACTGAGACTGAACACTTCCTGCACCTCTTTAATAATATAATGAATTTTACTGCATTGAATGCTGTCCTATAGGGACCTCATGAGAAAATGTAATGTCCAGAGCTCTCATAGTGCCCCTGAGCAATTGGTGACTTCTTCAGGTGTTTCCACCTTTGGGTAAGGGAGGAGTGATAGTCTGTGCTTAAACATTCAAGTCAGTGCAGTCATATCTCTTGTCTACCTGCACATATGTTGGTCTGCCACAACTCCTTAAAAATAGCTGCTGTTTTCTCCCTTGACATGGAAGCCAGGGCTACCTTAGTGATGTATTATTATGAGGCAGCACAACAGCTATGTTCATCACAGTTGCTGTTTTATTTGGTGATACTTTGGGCTTGGGTGATACAAAGTACACTTGAGAAAGGTTATGAGGAAACCACTTGGAAAGTGGTAGTGCACTATGGAAAGTAAACAATATACTTGACTTTTCTAATTATCCTAAATTCTTGTCCTTCCTTCCTTCCTTCCTTCCTTCCTTCCTTCCTTCCTTACTTCCTTCCTTCATTTTTTTTTTAAGTCTATTCTCTTCTTAGTATGCCACCCCTCAGTTATTTTTCTGCTTTCAGAGAACAAATTTCAAGGAGAGAACCTCATCCATCTTCTCCTGAATCTGTCACAATGCTGTAGATGGCTGCGCTACTTGGTGTTTATAGGGCCAGATTGAACTATTGATTTTTTACATGGAACTCCCCATTGCCCTGAAGAAATCATACTAAGAAAAAGCAAATGGCATAATATATGGTCCTTAAAGATGAGCAAGACCTGATTTATCTGGCATTTTGTTTTGTTTTCCTGTCTCTGATTATAGCAATTATTTGTTAGCATGCACCACTTTCTTTATTTTGCTTTCAACCTTTTCATAGTAAAGTAGTTGAGAGAAGATTGTTTTAGTTTTGTATTATTTAGAGAATTGGTTACTGCTGTTCTCATCTATCATTAATGAATGGAAATTCTACTTAATGAACTTTTTTTCAATGTCAGTTCAAATCGTTGACACTTACAATTACTATGGCACCTCTGAGAAAGAAACTCATGCTATAACCTGAGCCATTTTGGAGAGAGATAATAAAAAGCTGTTCCCATATTTCTGTGCAAAAATGAGGCAAGGTGCTCTGAATCACTGGTGGTTTTACTTAAGGAAGGAAGATGAAGTTGGCTGACTGAGTACTTTGCTTGAAGTATAAATAGGGTTCCCACAGTTCACACTGTGATTTGTAAAAAATTGAACTCTAGAAGAAGAGGAAGGACATGTACCAAGGGCAAGGCTCACAGAAAAAAAAATATGTTATGATTTATCCCTTAGTGGCATTGAACATCTGCTGAGCTTTCTTTTATCCCTCTCCCCTTCCCCCATTTCTATTTTTCAAAGCCCATGGGAGAAGCAGATTGCTTGCTTTACAAACTTGGAATATGTTTTCTCCCTTCAGGAGAGAAATGTGTTTCGGCATCAGCATGTCATCACTATGATGGTTGCGCAGGTTATCCTGTTACTTCAAAGATAACCCAGCACACTGTAGCTAACTTTGAATTTGCCTGAACATTTCCTGCTTTAGACTCATGAAAGTCTCATCAGGAACCCTGCCTAGGACCAGAGATATTAAAAGTGTACTGCTTGAACAAACAATTTTGAAATTAAGTTAATGCTTTATAAGCATGTTTTTGGAAGTATACAATAAAAAGTAAGAGCTTTCAAGGACCTCATCTTGTATCCAATGCACTGTCTAGAGGATTTCCATTGTTTTTAAAGAAGATGGAATTGAGCTTCACCCTTGAAATTGTCATTCTTTCCTTTAGTCAAGGAAGAAGAAATATTATAGATTGTGAAGATAACAAACTATTTCTGAAACAGGGACTGTTGTAGAGTAGTTATGAACGAGGTGAAAGGATGTGGTGGTTTTACTCGGGTGGGTGGCCGAGCTCCACCACAACTGCTCTCTCACTCCCTCTCCTCAAAGAGGAATGGGGAGAAAATATGATGAAAAGGGCTCAAGGGTTGAGATAAGGACGGGGAGATCACTCAACAATTATCGTGATGGGCAAAACAGACTCAGCATAGGGAGATAGTAAGATTTATTGATAATTGCTAACAAGCTAGAGATGTGAGAAACAAAGGAAAGAAACCAAAAGTACCTCCCCCCCCCCCCCCGAGCGGTGCAGGGGAACGGGGGAATGGGGGTTATGGTCAGTCTATAGCGCAGCTTCTCCTCTGCTCCTTCTCGGTCACTCTTGTCCTCTGTGCTGTGGGGTCCCTTCGACGGGATGAAGTCCTGGCTGAACTGATCCGGCATGGGCTTCCCACAGGCAGCAGCTCTTCAAGAACTGCTCCAGATATGGGTCCGTACCACGGGGTCCATCCCTCAGGAGCACACTGCTCCAACCTGGGTCCCCCACGGGCAGCAGCTCCTGCCAGGTCACCTGCTCCTGCGTGGTCTCCTCTCCACAGGCTACAGCTTCGGCCTGGGGCCTGCTCCTGCGGGGGTCCTCCACAGGCTGCAGCCTCCGTCATTGTAGGTCCTCCTGCTCCACCGTGGTCTCCTCCATGGGCTGCAGCGTGGAACCCTGCTCCACCGTGGTACTCCATGGGCTGCAGGGGGACAGCCTGCTTCACCATGGTCCTCACCACAGACTGCAGGGGACTTCTGCCCCGGCGCCTGGAGCACCTCTTCCCCTCCTTCTTCACTGACCTTGGCACCTGCAAGGCTGTTCCTCACTCCTCTCACTCTCCCAGCTGCTGTGTGGTTCAGTGTTGTTTTTTTCCCTGTCTTAAATCTGCTCTCACAGAGGCGCAAAACAACATCACTTACTGGCTCAGCTCTGGTCAGCAGTGGGGCCCTTACCTAACATGGGGCAGCTTCTAGATCCTTCTCACAGAAGCCACCCCTATGGCCCCCTGCTACCAAAGCCTTGCCACGTAAACCCAGTACAAGGGACTAGGAATTCAAGGAGTTATGTTGTCAAAAGTGTCTGAATATGGTGGTCTGTGCAAAATAAAAGCAATTCTGTTTTCTCCTGCATTGGTGATCTCTCTTACATCATGCCATGGGTTGGGATAACCCAACCACGGATTATGGTTGGTGGATTTCAGTCTCTCTACCAATTATCTCTGTACATGTCCTTTGTCTTAACAAATGAAAACTCAGCAGTGACGGCAAAATGCTCTGACTAGCCAGTTGTTCACTAGACAAAGTTAACATTGTTAATCCATTTTATTTACAAGGCTGCTCCCAAAAAAACACCAAATTTTCCATATAATGCCTGTTGCAGATTGGGATAGGATAAGATAAGATGTTTGGCAAGAATAACTGGAAAAGACATTCTGAATAATGAAAGAGAAAGCTCCATTAGAGTTATTGCTATGTTTTCCCTTTGATTAAGTTCCAACACCATTATTTACAGGAGACTGTATATACATTCTGTGTAAATTAAAGGCATTCTTACTCAGTACTCTGAGTGTATAACCGCAGTGTATTCTGTTCTATGGGAAAGAATAATTCTGGAGGCTAGTTCACCTGCCATTCTTAGTTTTCAGGAGGTTCCTGTATGAAAATCACAAGAGAAACAAAATCTATGTACACATTCACTGCTTATATTGTATTTAAAGCAGGGATTTGCTCCAGACATTATTCAGTGTTGTTCAATAACTGTATCTATCAGCTGTGAGAAAATAGAAAATCATTACTTTCAAAATGAGTGGATGACCACAAGCTACTGGATAAGTAAATAGAGACAGGAACAGGTTAGTCATGCAGAGTAAGGTGGACTATTTTGTAAAGTGGGTTGATTTGAGTCATAGACCTTTGAAGACTACTGAATGCAAGGTTGTAGATTTTCAAACAAAGAATGCAGGTGCCACTTATCAGATAGGACACTGTAATGTTGTGACATTGAAAAGATCTTAGGACAACAGTATATAGTTAGCAGGATAGGCATTTCATTGAGATAGCTATCCTATCCATTGAAGAGCTGATGTGACCTGTGGCAGTATAAGGAAAGTCAGAGCTAAGAAGAGAGGCAGGACTTTCTGTGTAAACACTAGCAAGGCTATCACTGGAACACTTCAGCTCTGGGGTCCCAATTTTCATAATTCTGCTGAAAAAAAATGAAAAGGTTTTAGAAAAGTCAGAGCTATAGTCTGGAAAACAAGGACAAAACTGAACACAGTAATCTTAAATTATTCAAGGTGCAAATATCTTCATTGCCTACTGATACATACACCCAGGAAAAGTTTCAGAAAACCTACAGCTCTTTAATGCACCATCAGAAAATATAACAAGACTTCAAGACTGGAATCTTTTCTAGGCTAATCTAGATTTTAAACAAGGTGCAAGTGTATTAAGTGGTGATTATGGCCTATCTCCTGGAGCAATTCAAAATAGATGAGGTGTATTCCCATTACCAGAAGGCTGAGGGAGGTAATCCTTCTCCACTCCTCAGCACTGGTGAGGCCTCATCTAGAGTACTGTGTCCAACTTCTGGGCTCTCCTGTACAAAAAAGACATGGAGCTACTAGAGAAAGTCCAGTAAAGGGCTATTAAAATGGTTAAGGGACTGGAGAATCTCTCACATGAAGAAAGGCTGAGGGAGTTGGGCCTGTTCAACCTGGAGAAGAGAAGATTCAGGGGGGATCTGATCAATGTGTATAGGTTGCTGAAGGGAAGGTGTGAAAAGGATCAGACCAGATTCTTCTCAGTGGTGTCTAACACTAGGATGAGAGGCAATGGGCACTCAATGGATAACTGGAACACAGGAAGTTCTGTCTGAACATGAGGAAAATCTTTTTTAATATGAGGGTAACTGAGCACTGGAACAAGTTGCCCAAAGAGGTTTGTGGAGTCTTCTTCCCTGGAGATACTCAAAAGCTGTCTGGTCACAATCCTGGGTAATGTGTGTAGGGGACCCTGCCTGAGCAGGGAGGTTGGACTAGATGTAAATGGCCTCCAGAGGTCCTTTCCAACCTCAACAATTCTGTGATTCTGTGATTCTAAGATTAAGAAACCTGACTGGATATGTTTCTGGAATACTTGACTTGGATTCAAAGTTCAAAGCTGATATAGAAAATATCCAGTGAAATTCTAGTTCCAGGGGTTAGACTAAAAGATGAATGGTTCTTTCTATCTCAGAGATTGATGAGCCTTTAAGAAAGTTAGTGAGGAGGGATACTGTCAACATCGCCGACTGCACCAAAAGTGATATTATTACAATACTGGTTACTGTTTCAGTATTATCAGACCTTTTAGTCAAGGAATCTCTACAGTTTCAGATGCCACAGCTGGGGACAGGACCTCTCCCCATTTTAAGTCCCAAACACACTCCTATCTGATTTGGATCGCAAGAGGAGCCATAGGAACTTCCTGATGGGAACTTCACCCCATGGTGGAGCAGGATGACAGCAGGACCCTGTCCATCTCCATCAGTGGCCTAAGGCATGGGACATGCTTCATCAATGCATCTGTCCCCTTCATCTACCAATATACTCCTCATATGATCCCTTCTGTTCACCAGCTCTGCTCTGATGGCTTGCTGGGGAGAAGGAAGGTTGCTGCCACGTGAGGAAGGGAAGGGATAAAGGAGTAAACTGTAGTGAAAAGATGGTGCAGAGAGCTTAATCCAGTTCTGACAAGGAATAGGGAGGGGTCACAGGTGGAAGCACCAGGGGACGAGGCAGCCAAGGGCTGGGCTAGTGTGTACAGCATGCCTGAAGCTAGTGTGTAAAACAGCTTGTTCAGCACCTTGTAACTTTCGTATTATTCTTTAATCATGAGGGTGACAAGGCCCAACAAAAGCAGTTGGAAGATTCCTTAAACCTAATAAGACAGGTGGGTAGGTGTGCATGCATATAAAGCAGTCTCCCTGGAAGGAGAAAGGCCTTTAATTCAAATTTAAAAGGGTTGCGATGTTTTCAGGAAGAACTTTCTTGGATGTGGTGTTGAAAAAATTGGTCACTGTGCAAGCTGTGAAGATTCTTCCCTAAGTTTCATAGAGTCCAGTAAACACACGGACAAGCTTTTCTGAACTTAGTCAAAGATCTGTGAACATCAAAACTCACTCGAGGTTACAGATATATCTCAATATAGAGTCTGGATGTCTTGATTCAAACAGCTTCCCAGTAAAGCAGAACATGGCAATTATGCCCGTATCCAGAAACAAATTATGTACACCCTGTAATTTGATTTTGATGTTATGTTTTGCAGTTATCTCCCTTGGCTCTGAGTCATTTGTAGTGGAAATACTGACACATATAATGGCTCATAATAACATATTGAAAGCAGTACAAAACTTTCCACTTTTCCGTCTGCCCCTGGTCACCAGGACTCATTCACTCATTATATTTTAGCAGCAGAAAGCCATTAGACTGCATATAACCTTAGCGCATTTGCATGCACCTGGGAAATGTTGAAAAAGTTTCTTCTCATATAAGTGATAGTGATATTTAGCCAGGCTGAACCTTGTACATGTGGAGCATATGAAAGGATGTAAGACTTCTGAATACTGAGGCTTATCATTTTTTCTTCCTGATGTCCTTATAGTTCTTGTGCAAGTTATTCCATCCTCTCTGTGAATTCCTCCTTTGATTTATACACAGTATAATTCCATTATACCACTCTGAAGGCAGAAACAGCTTAAAATTGGATGAAATTGTAAAAAATGGAAAATAAGCACAGCTTTGTTCCAGATTTAGAGAAGCTGACTTCCTTCACTTCCAAGCTCGCAGAAACACAGTTAAAACAATGACTTATCTCACTTTTGTTGCCAGTTTTCAAGGTAAAGTTGAACACAGTTATCTATGCTTAGAATATAAATCCATATATTTTCAGTAATAGAATGAATTCCCATAATTGCATTATAGCAATGTAATTTATATTATTTTATTATTTTAATTTATATTATTTTAATTTATATTTTAATTTATATAGTAATTTCACTAGTCTCACTTTTTCAAATCAGAAGACGCTCACTTTCAGAGAGCTGATTTTAATCGATGTGTTGCTTTTCAGCATCAAGTCAAGACTGACATTATTTATCAACAATTTATGACAAAACAGAAAATAACCCCCCACTCTAAACTTACTTAATCTCCAAAAAGCAATGATTTCCAAGATTTTCTTGCTGTGACTGCATGTGGAATGAAGTCTTCTGTACTGAGATTTATGCAGGTAAATTTCTGTAAAGACAAGGAAAATACTGACTCCTGGAAACACTCTAATTATATGTATTAACATTCAAAATTATATTTATCCTCTTGATGGCTAGGAGCAATACTTTAAGCTGTATCCATGAGTCCTTCTGACTCATTGCCAAGGAAGACTGTTGCAGTGCAGCATAATTGTTGAGTGGTGTGAGACTGAGAAGGCATTTAGATCCTGAAAATCTTGCTCAGCTACCTAATGTGGGGGAGTTGTGAGCTGCCACGGCTGCTGTACTGCCTGGGAATTCTTCTTCTGCACATACCCAGGACTGCCCAGGCTCAGCAGGACAGTGATTTGAGATGAGGCCAGCTGGGAGATGGAAACAAGTCCTTCTTCTACTTTTGTTCCTCCAAGGAGCTTGATCTGATAAGCCTTTGTATATTACTCATAGCGCATTCCCACAGGGTCTTTGTAAAATGCAGCCATGACTACCATTTATTTATATTTTTTTAATATATAAAAAGTAGTTATGGTGATGCTTTTTAATTAATTTGCCAGTGACTGGACCATTTCCTAAGAAATGGGAAGACTTCATAACCAATAATCACTGCAGCCAACAGGTGAGCAAAGGCTTAGTTAGGAGTTTACAGAAGTCTTCCTTTTGAGTAGTGATGAGAAAAATAGTTACAAAAAAGGACAGATATTCAGTTGAATAATGATTTCAGGTGCGTAGAGGAAAGTTTAGGCCTCCAGCTTAGGTTCTGTCTGCAGTAATAAATGGGGTGTTCTTAAGGTTGTTCTCTGTACTGAGGCCAACTGGCAAAGCAATTCTTGAATTGTACTGTTGAGGTCACTCATTCTCTAAAACAAGGTATGTGATTCAAGCCAGGGTGATACCAACCTCAACAACCTTTAAAAAACTGCTGCCATTATTATTTTATTTGACAAAAAGGGAAGTCTGCAGAGGGTTGTACAGACCTGAACAGTGCATTGTTCTCGACCAAATAAAAGAGTTGTTTCAGTAAGCAGTTAGGTGACAGCCTGCATGGAAATTTTAGCACTGGGGTAGCACAGAGAAAGCTTTTATGCATAAATGGTCATCTGCACAGAGTCAGCAGTGCACTTTGTGTTTGAGGATGAAGTTACTGAGCAAAAAATTGGAGAGGGAGAAAAAGTATATTGACAAAGGTTACAGGATTCTCATAGATAACTGAAGCAAGAGGAGGAACATCTTCCAAAAAACATGCTGAAAGATAATTGTAAGGGAAGGAAGAGAGGGAAGAGAGAACAGGGCAGACAAGATCAGGAAACACTTGACAGAGCATACTCCGAGCATCTGAAGGGATGAGGTAAGATGGAGACAGATCCTGAGCCAGGAGAGGAATGTCCACAGGCACTGGTAGTTGCCAGCTTGGTGGAAAGCCACTAGAAGGAGTCAGACTAAAGAGAAGAGAGGGACACCAAAAGGTTCATTACAGGCTGTGCTTCAACTGAGTATAATGATGAAAGGGAAAGAGGGAAAGAGAATGAGAAAGGGACTAACCAGTAACTTAATGGAGAGGTAGGCTTATGGTGGAAAAGGCGAACATATATTCATGCTGCAATTAGAGGGAACCAGAGATGACCAAGAAATCAGAGACAACATTAAGGGGTGAGAGAGAGGTGAGCTCAGTGGAGATCAGTTGGCAGAAATTAGGGATCTTATCTATACAGAGAGGGAAATGGCATGAAGAAAAGGGAAGGGCCTGAGGATCAGTCCAAAAGTACAGAACCATACCACTGAAAGTGTTGGTCCAGCTTCAACAAAGTTGGTGGCACAGATTCATTTAGCCTTGAAGATATCAGAAATTAATCTGCAGCAGGGGACCAGGATTTCTACAAAAAGTTTTAAAGTACGAGCAGGTGCTAGAGACATCTTATTGGTTTCACAGGTAAAGCCGAACACAGGGAAAGAGAAGGAAAAAAAGTGTGAATGTAGGCTAACAAGGTATTACTATAAGGAGGTAAAAAAAAAAAAAAAGAAAAAAAAAAAGGGCAGAGGAAACAATGTGAGCTAGCTCTGGCAATTTATGGGAAATCCTGAAGGAACAAATGGCTGATGGTGAAGGGATGGCCAAGAGGAGGAGTTTAGCCACACTGAATTTAGAGAAGAGGCAGTGCTGGATGGAGGCCAACTCCAGTGAATAGCTTTCAGCTGGAGCACTGAATCTTGTTGAAATATAGATCATGGGAGACATATAGGAGAAAGCAATTAGATGGAGGAACTGGAAATGCTAAGTATTAATATGAGAAATTGGAAAGATAGACAGAAAGGGAGAGTGAGCTGGGGGTAGCTGACCCCAAAAAGTTGGGCTGACTTCCTTTTGGAAAAGCTGCTTTAATTATAAAGGCTGTAGTAAGCATCCTTTTTTTTTTTTTTTTTTTCCCATCTAGGACTGTTACCCTAGAAGTCTTATTTAACACCATAATTATATCATTTTGTGCTCAGTTAGCTTTATAAGCCTCAGAGGAGGATCATGAGCCTCCCTTCCACACAACCCTGCATTTCTCTTGCTGTTAATTTAATGTTTATGAAGAGCCCATAAATTTGTATTGATCTTTTTCTTTTCTCCTTGCAGGCTTCAGCCACATTAGTATATGGAACAGATGGGAGTCTTTAACTTGTTATAGGGAGCCACTTTAATGCTGACCCCATCAATCTGTTCTATTTTTACCTTGGAAACAGATTTTTTTTCTGTAAAGGGTGCAGTTTTAATGCACCTGCTGTTGTGTGTGTACCTAGATGATAAGAAGTTCAGAAGTTACTGAGGCAGAACAAAAAGAAACAGCAATGTTGCAGGATGGATGAAGAAGAGATCTTTTGGCATACTAACAAGCAGACAGCAAAACTAAGATTGAATTTCTAACTGTGCTGCTGTTACTTAAGGAAAAACAAGAATACACAAACAGTTTCATATGCTTGAGAGTTTGATCTGTTATTCTAAAAGAAAAAAGAAAAAAAAAACCCTGAGCTGATGTATACGCTGCCTCTTTTAAATTTAATCACTTCGGGACAATTAGAGTAATTCTGTGTATTCTACTTCAATGCTCCTCTGAAACTGCAGCATCTGGATAGCTTTAAGGACTGATTTGGCTCAGTAAAACAGAAAGGAAAAATGTGTATTTCTGTGATTAACAGCTTTCTTTCACCAGGGTTTCTTTCTCTTTTGTTTTTTCTTTTCTTTTTTTTTTCCATTGTTTTCCAAAAAGTTAATGTATGAACTAGCATAGGAAAAAAACTAATTTGGAGGATTACCACACATAAAACACAAATAAAACACAGAGTGGGATATGAAAAATAATATGTCATTCATTTATTAAACAAATTCAGTTTCTGCACTGACAGTAGCTTTATTTCTTGTAATTAGCACAGTGTACAAGATAGCAATACTTACTTTAGCTTAATTTGGGAAAACCAAAGAGATAGTTGAAATGTGTGGCAACAGCATACACTGAATAAAACAGTTCTTGGATTTTACAGTTTTCTTTATTTTTTTTTATTGCAAGTGCCTAGGTAAGTGCAATGGGAAATGAAAATGCAATGACTACATAATATATATATTTTTTTTAGGAGCCTAAATTTTCTCATAAAATCAGTAAGGAGAAAGCATGGATGTCGTCGAACACTTATAAATCGAACAATTATACTTATGAACTGGACAGCAGACATAGTGTCCTTTGTTTTCCCCATGTTTTTGGTTGGTAGCAACAGGACCATAAAACTAGATCTTCATTCTCTCTGTGATTTTATATTGTTCTATTTCTTATAGCATAATGTGACATCAGCATAATGTCTGTAGCAGCCAATTGCCATATCCCAGCCAGATGTTTTAGCCAGAGAATTGGCTTTTTAGTGACAAGCCATTAATTCTATTCCAGTAGCTAATTGCAGTGCCTTCAGCTGCATCTCCAAAATACATTCTTTTTACTTTTGTCTTCACAAAAAACTGTTATATGATTTCCTGAAAATTCAGTTTGATTCCTTTTAAGTAAACTTACAAAGACAAATGACTGTAATTCCAGTTTATAGCCTTGAGTAAAGAACAAAGTTAGATCAGAAAAATTCCTATTCAAGTTTTCATAAAATAAATAAATGAAGTAAGAAATTGATGCAAATATTTCCTAAATAGATGGTAGATTAAAAAAATCTCAAAATCAGCGGCTTTGAGTTTTCAAATTGTTTAGTACAAAGGCTTTACAAAACATAAATAAACATCCTCCTTACATTAGTTCCTGCTCCTTTCAAATTTGAGTTGATTAGTAGCACATTTGTTTTTCATATTTTTTTCTTTAAATAAAATAGCACAACAGTTGAAAAACGAAAGCATTACTGATTTAAACAATGGTTTTTGTTACTGATCATTTCCAAATCATATGTTTTTGTTACTGATCATTTCCAAATCATATGTTTATGTCCCCAGAGGAGAAAAAAATGTATCTGAAGAATGAAGCAACCTAAAGAGAGCATCGTTTTTCTTTTTGCTTTTGTCAGTAAGCAAATGAATAAAATACAGTATTGTCAATGAGTATTGATCAAAGCACTAAGGTTTCCTGCTCTGATGTTTTTAAAGGTAAAGTGTGATTAGTAGTGACACCTGAAAATAATTACAGATTTGTTAAAACACAGCCTAATCAATCCAGACCTTACCACGTTCGCCTTACAGCTCAGGTCACAAACCCAAACCTTAGCCCAAATCTTAGTTTTCAAGTTTTCAGTAAGATATCTTCTGCGCAGTCTAGAGGGAGTATGTAGACTTTGACACAATGGAGGAGTCTGTATTGCTCCCAGTTTGTGGTCTTCATCCAAGTATTTGACACACAATTGGGTCAAAAGAAACTAAAGTGCATCAAATAAAATAATAAAAATGTTTTGTTTGTTTGTTTGTTTAAGAAACCAGGACCATTTCTGAAGAAAACATGTCCTCACTACCATTGACCTCCAGAAAACCTGAACCTGCCAGTGTGTGTTAGGCATTTTTTCAGCTGGTGGCCTGGTAGGAGGAAGGTGTGGGAATGCTTCAGAGTTATGTCTTAGCTGGACGTAGGTCTGAGAATCCCTATTAGTCTGCCAGGAAGGCTGACCATCTCTGGGACTTCAGAAGTCAGGGACCTCTATAGTACAGAACAAAAACATGTATACTATTGTGATAACTGCACAGTTAAGCAGTTTTTAATGCTCCCAAGCAGAGATTTCTGGATGGTGTTTCTAGATCCTGGTGTCTAAATTCCTCCTATTCCAGTAGCTCTGAGACAAAGCTCTTGGACACATGACCAAGTCATGTAGGACAGAACTAGAAGTTGAGTTTAAGGCTTTGGTTAACACTTTAGCCCCTAAAAGAAATTAAAAGGTAATCAAATACATTGTATTTGAAGTAAACATAACTTTTCTTCAGAAAAAATAAAGTGAGACTTTCAGCTTAAAAAGGACTGCAAAAGTTGATCTGCACAGTTAGAATGTATCTGAATCAAAATCAATGGTAATCCCCTTCACTATCTTCACCTAAGAGAGAAATTCAGATTTTTTAATTTTTGTCCTATGATTACTGTTCTGCCTGGAAGGTTGAATTCTCTTTGAGGTGATTTCAAACTTGTTTGTAGACACAGGTTGCTTATTTAAAATACAAAATAGTATTATAAGATTGATAAATTTTAAATGTTCACTTTAAGTATTGATAATGCAAATTATTTTTAATTGTCCTCCTAAAAATATCATACAAATGAGAAATCCCAGACTTCCCTTCAGATAATTTTGAGTCCTCATATAGAAGGGTGAATTTGTGTGTAAGTGACCACACATGTTTTTCTATCTTGAGTTACCTTATAGCAATGATTCTTTCAAGATTTTTAGATGCCTATAGGCCTGCTTAAAGCCTACATAGTGCAATCTTACCATGACAATTAGAATGTCTTAAGTAAGAAGTTTTTAAAATTTTATTTATTATTATTATTATTATTTATTATTTATTATTTTTAATGTTGCCTGATCGTAGCTTTGAAAAGTCACTTGATTTAGAAATTAAACGGAGGCAAAGATTTTTATATTTTAAGATCCAAGAACCTGATGAATTGCTGCTGTCAGCTACATGCAAATTGTGTCTAGAAGCAGAGCTTTTGCCTTCACTTCCCAGACAGCATAAAGTTAATGAGCCAAACACATAAGGTCCTCTTACACAACCAAAATAGAAAGGAAAACAAAACTTTGGACTGGCAGTTGTTCAGAAATGTTAAGACTGTTTGTAATATGAGCACAAAGTGAATAAAAGCCAAAGGCTATTAACAAATGAAAGCTTGTTAGCAGTGGGAAAACTATGATGGCAGCAAGATACGGGTGGCATTTGCCAAAGGTGGTGGGATTTTAGTTTAATTTGTCATCTGTCAGTTCATGTGACAAAAGTTTTCTGTAGCAACCGAAGCTACTTTGAAGGAGGTCCAAAAGAAACTCAGAAGTTAAAGAAATTAGTTTAAGACAGTTCAGAATCTGGAAGTTTCTTTGTATTTGTACTCTACAGCAATGTCCTCTCAGAGGTGCAGGGGCCCTACCTTGATAGTTTTCCAGAATGGAGCCAGACATGTCTTTCTTACTTTTGCATGTTTGGGAGGCACTGGGGTGGGGATAGGGGAACATCAACTTATTTTTCTTTCTTAGGGTGCTCATATTATGGAACATAATATGTCTTTACATACCTACTCTTGGGCAATCTTTATCCCAGTATAGAGCCTCCCAGTTGTTATCTGGACATGGCCAGGACTTCTTGCAGAGAAATATGTGAAAAGGTGTATGTGGAACTGTTAAATAGCAAATAAATTACAATGCATCAGAAGAAACCCTGATATACTAGTTGCATGAAAGGTACCAAAAAAGAGGATGTGGGAAGGACAAATGGTTGCCAGGTCTACCGCAAAGGCGTCTCTAAGCAAAGAAGACCTCAAAGGTGGGACAGCTACATGGTCTGCAACAAGAAAATGACTGTCTTAAAAGGAGGATGGATGTATGCATCCCTGTTTGTTACTCCTGTGAACGATACAGAAGTTTTGTTAGTATCTGTCCCTGATTTTGAATATCCCAAATTGTAAATCCAAACATTTATTGGAGAACTTTAAGGAAAGGAAGCTAAGGCTACTGACATGTCCAGATTTGTGGCAATGGAGAATGAGTGGAGAGATTATAATTTTGTTTAAGTACGGTTAATTATCTGTTGATGATTATCTAGTTAGTAAGGAAGAAACACAGAGGCATAATCATGGTGCTTTTTATTTATTTATTTATTTATTTATTTTCATATGTGATCCTTTCACATTAGGGTTGGGGGCAGCTCTGTGTTAAATGGCAAATGTTTCATTGTTGGTGGTGTTTTCCATGTTGTTCACAGTACAGGGATAAATAACTCCATTGTAGAGCCTGTCAGTTTGTTACCTGTCACAAACAGTAGATTATACTTGCTTGTTTATTAATTCTCTGTAAGTCTTGCTTCTGGATTCCCCTTCCTAAAACATACACAGTCTTCCTTCAGGCTATGTTGTCCTTATAAATGACACTGCTAAAGCCTTAATGGTTTTTGCATCCTTCTTCTGTAACTTCTACACGTCATGTCTTATTTCCCCTGCTGAGTTTGGCAGTTCTACCTACTGAATTAAAGCTTTATGTAACTATTCTACCCACAACCCCATCAAAAAAAAAAAAGGCAAAAAAAAAAGCAACCCCCTTCTTTGTTAATATCTCTCAAGATGAGGGCCAATTTAAATCAGCCTACAGCCTTTCAATTTCAACATTAATCATGGACTCAGGAAAACTATGTGCATTAGCACTTTTTTGCCATTAGACAACTTATGTTTCAGTGGTAGTAAATTCAGTGTTTTGGTAATTTTTTATCCTGTAACTAAGACTTGAGTGCTAAAAATAATTGTGTATTCTTTGTAATTTGTTTTTCTTTATGAAAAAGACCAGAATCTAGTATACAAATATACGTTTGCTAATCTGTAGCCATTGTTGATCAGACTTGTGCTGCTCAGGGCAGGAGATAAACACAATTTCATTGGTGCAAGGAGATGGCATGTAGCTGTCCTCCAGAATGGCCAGAATACACTCTTTTCAATGGTGAAACAATCACCTTGCATGCCTTATCTTGACTATGGGAAAGTATAGATAAAATTAAGAATGAGCACAGTGAGAACTGCATGTAAGCCTCCTTATATAATGATTTTTGTGCAGTTCTTCCAGGATATATGAAGGATAACCCTGTGTTCACATGGAAAAAAGGGTTTTATGTGTTTGCAAATACATACTGAAGTTCTCACTGCTATGGGAGAGATGCACCCTGCCTAACTTCAGACATATACAGCATGGGAATCTAAATCTAAAATAAGAATGTCATCTGACATCCAAAGGTCAGCTGGATCCCACCTAGGAGGTCTGCACCACATCTGCAAAGCAGCTGTGGTCAGTCTGCTTAGTGGTGACCTTGGCCAAGCAGACATTATTAACTCACCAGGCAGCTCTTAGGGAACTTGGCCGGCCTTTCCTCTGGTTTGACATTCCCTCCTAAGAGCAAAACCACAAGTGTCTGGCCCGGCTCTGCAGACGTCCCACTAACACCTGAGCTCCAGTCCACTTCTCTGCTCATTATTCCTGCTTCATTTCCCTTTCTTGTGGGAAAAAAAATAAAAAAGAAAAGAAAAAGAAAAAGGCAAAATAAGGGGAAAGAGCCCTGCACATTGTAAAAGTTTTCCAGTCCCTGAAGTGACTTCATGATTGCTTCTGTTTTGGTTATAACACACGCATGTTAGATGATCTTGTCATCAAGATGACCTTCCCTGCCAGCAAAGTATTTACTTCCACAGGAGGCAGTTTTCTAGGCCGATTACTTTCAAACGGTGCAGGATTTCAGCCAAGGGTTTACTCTGACACATTTTATACTAAAGTGTGGGTGAAGATGCAGCAGAGAAGGCCATGAGTTCCACAAAAATAGTAAAAGCTGGGCATCCAAAACACCCTTGATGGCTAGGAAAAAGTCCAAACAAAGAGGTTCTAATTCCCATATGTTTTACAGATCACAGATTCCCCAGTGGTCTGTACTTTGATATGTGTAGAGCCTTTTATTTTATTTTATTTTATTTTATTTTATTTTATTTTATTTTATTTTATTTTATTTTATTTTATTTTATTTTATTTTATTTTATTTTATTTTATTTTATTTTATTTTATTTTATTTTATTTTATTTTATTTTATTTTATTTTATTTTATTTTATTATTGTGGAAATTATTTTACTCTTTTGTAAGGGGAACTGAGAGCATATATGCTATGTGGTGTTTTTATGTGGCCTTTCTCGACCAGAAGAGAGTAAGCTCTGACACATACTGCCCCAGCCAGACACTGTGCATCCACATTAGCTTGACATCAAGGCTAAGTTTATTTACCATTTCTCTTAGTGGGCTATGACTGCTTGCTTATGCTAAACATCTTCTTGCTCACTGAATATTGCAGGACCTCCTGTGGCTCAGACGATGAGTTCAAACTGTTGTGAAGCCATATAGTGGAAGGAAAGAATCATAGGAAGGAAAGAAAGGGAACAGAACATCTGTATTTTTCAATAAAAACTCTAGGAAATATAACTCAAAATAAGACTCTAATGTTCTTATATACTACTGCTAATAAGCAATATATTATTCTGCTATTAGCAGAGGACATGTTATTTACTACTCCTGTCTTTAAGGGTACTTTCTAAAGTATGGAAGATATTATGACAATGTCCTGCATATAGTATCTATTGATGCTATCTATTTGACTATCTTTCAAATAAAACCTTCTTTTAAATCCTAAACTAATTGCAGCTCTTCTTAATTGACATGAGGCACAAATCACAACTATGCCATTGATATGGATTAAAGATGCCACTAATGACAGCAATAAGGCATCAGTCAAGCAGCTACAAAATTGGCCCCTTCTCAGAACATTTACCATTGATTAAAAAAGCAAAGTCAGATCTTGCATTGATTGAATAGTGGCTATCCTGTGTTTGATAATAGAAATTCAGATGGTAATCACCAGTTAAAGTACAAGACTGTATTTCTGATTTGGATAAAAGCAGATACATCCAGAATACAGAGTAGCTACAAAATAAAAAATATCTGTCAAATACCTTCACATTGAAACTTAATTGAAAAATAAACCAGAATGTTTATTGGCAGGCACACTTAGATCTTTATCTAACATAAATCAGCATAGCTTTGTTGTCTTAAGGCATGATTTGTACCAACTGAAGATCTGACCTAATATTAAAAAAATAATAACTCCCCAAGTAGTTAGTCTTATCAGGACACACATTCATGTGTTACACAGTGTGACATTTTTTGCTAGTCTGTTTAAAGGCAAATTTTGTGCACTACTTAACCTCAGTTTCTCTTGTGTGTTCATAGTTTACTAGTCATTGAGGGGATTAGGATTTTCTGCACTAGTCAAGATTAGCTGCTGTTTGCCTTACATATTGGCCTATACAGAGCAAGTAAATGATGCTGCCCAACAGGCTCTGAGCTAAGCTCAAAAATGAGAAAACTGTGATGTGGATGTGAAGGTCTTGGGTAAGATTCCCATCTTGGCCAACTGTGGAGAAAGGTTTTTCAAACAATGTTTCAAAAGCAAAACATACTTCATGGACTCCCTAGGAATAAGATCCCCTGGCTCTGGAGTTGCTTACTGCTTAATTCCTGCCTCTCTGCCATGTTGGCCGTTGGGAGACATGCAGGGAGCAAATGGTCAGCAACAAACCAGATTTCCATGGAAATCATCCTCAGATCTTTTTGGACATTTTGTCAACACATTCCTAGAACATTTCAGTTCTGATAAGTCTGGCCTTTTCTGTCAGAAAAATGTAAAGTCTAGAAAAACGCAAAGTCTAGAAAAACTTCTGTCTTATCAGCTGTATTTTTCACTATGTGTCTATTTACGTTAAAGCTTTTTATCTTACTCACTGTTGCTTTTCATTTGGAATTAATTGAGATAATCGGAAAAGCCGCTTAGAACAAGCAACCCTGAAAGGCACACGTTTGTGTTAACCATCAGAGAAAGGCTTGTGGTGGTGGTGGAGGCTTTTTACAGTGCAGTCATTGAATTGGTGCTAGGCGATTGCCAGGAGCACTTGTTCGTCCTGATAGCTGGCTGCCACTTCGTAAGTGAGCAGACAGTCATCTTCATCTGTGGTGTGGCAGGAAAACAGGGAACAGCCCAGCAGCTTGGCAGGTCCTTACTGAAGCCACCAAGATGGGTGGGTGGCCCTGTCCCGGGACCCTCACTCAGGCAGGGGTTGGGAGGGTGAATTTTGCAGTGGTCACATAAAAAGCAAAGTTCCACCATGGGGATGGTGCTCGAGCAGTACGGCAGCTGACATGCATGGATCATTTAAACTAGTTTACTGCTTTGTGAAATGTTCTGTACACTGACTGATGTGCAAATAGAAGAGGCAGCTTAGGTATGAGCTATGTTACTTGGGTTTCTCCAGAGAAAATTGGTTTATCTTCTACTGACCCATAAATTCAATTTGCCTCTTTGACTTCCTGTATTGATACAAATGGAGTAAATCAGAAGATGGCTTAAGCAGACATGTTGAGTTAAGCGTTTTTCATTCCCTTTTCTCAATTAAATGAGCTGCAATTGCATTACGGACGACTCTGCTCCTCCAACTCATAAATATTCTTAATGCATTCTGTCTAGCTAAACCTATGGTGACGCAAACAACTGCCCCTCTGACCCGTCCTTTCCATTCTTTGACATATGCTAGGAGAGCTGTATTTTGACTTGGAGTTATTACTAGCTGGGATATGGAAATGTTGAAAGTTCTTTGTATACCCATTTTCTTTCATATGTGGGTACAGACTGTCTGATTGTCAGATAGCCATTAGACATCAACAAATTGTAGCTGGAAGCAGGATTTTATAGTACAGGCTTGCTTTTAAGAGCCATTCTGGTACTAGTTCAAAATTAACTTTCAAAACATTTTATAGGCCACTTTCTTGCCTTAGAGAAGAGTGTGGCTGGAATGAAGAGGATATTTTAGGAGTGCAGATGCTTTTGCAAAGCCAAACAGAAAAAATGAAATGTCTCCTGAATCATACTGCTCTACATGTGCCTAATAAACAGATCAAAAATCAATAATGGGTGTGGAGAAAAGGTATATAAAAAACCACCAGCATTTTTGTGGGTTTGAATTTACAGAAACTCTGAATTCTTTATTCAACTTTATTCTGAAAATGCTATTTTACTAACTTCTGCAGGAATAATTTAACACATGTTCAGCAGCCTACCCATGAACTAGTTATTCACTGCACTTACAAAGAAGAGAACATCAGCTCTTTCAGAAGGTTTTTTTTTTTTTTTCCTAAGTGCTTTGGCTCTAAGTTTGTAAAATGAGGATTTCATTTTTTTTTAATTTATTTTTATTTTCTTTTTTATTATTTTATTTTATTTTATTTTATTTTATTTTATTTTATTTTATTTTATTTTATTTTATTTTATTTTATTTTATTTTATTTTATTTTATTTTATTTTATTTTATTTTTTAAGAATAAAGATCCTGGGCTGTTGAATTGCTCTGTTACTGTTTACTTAAAGAATGAAACAGAATGAAACAGACATATTCAAGGACTGTCTAATTTAATCCAATTTTGGAGCTGGCATGAGAATCAGTTATTACTTTCTAATTTTACATTTTCTTACTGGCAGTGAAATAAACAGATCCTGTCCAAATATCCATCTTTCTCATTATACATCTAAGATGGAGAAGACTAATATAGATATTTCATTTTTCTATCATAATTCAAGCAAGTATTCCAGTTTGTAAAGACTATTGTAACACTGCTTTGGAAAGGAGATCTAGAGATAATAATATTTTTATTTTGCCTTAGTAGCCCACCACAGCATTTGCATTGTAACAACCAAGTTTACTTTTCCACAGTGAGATACCATGGAAACTGAAAGTATTTTCACAGGATCAAATTTGCAAGCCTTCCCTACCACTGCTGTGAAGATATCCAGAATATTTCTTTTTAATTTTCCCTGCCCTAGAGGATTACTGTAGTCCAGACACCCTGAGATAACTTGGCAAGACCACTGGCATTTGTTCACCCAGTAAACCAGAGACCAGGCCTTCCATCCTCCAGGTTAATGTCAGTGTCAGTAGGTTACATAGTAAGGTATTCACATGTCTCCTCTCAGCCTTGAAAACTCTTATGTTATTGTCTGCTGAGCTGCAGAGGCTTCAAGGATGTTTCTCTCACTCAGAGTAACATATAGACATACGGTGAGGACCTGCTCCTCCGAAAAAGGCATTTTTGACATGGTTCAGGGCCTAAAGAGACCTCTCCCTGAAAGCATCTTGAGGTGCTTACCACTAGAAAACAGCACCTCACTTTATCTTGCCAATAGACCACATCTAAAATCTATGGAGGAGTTGAGAATTTTTATTGTCTGTAATTTCTTGGCTTTCTGTGCAGTACATGGGATATTTTTGGATTGCCTTTACGTAACTGTGCCTAATTCTCTCCATTAATTGTGTAGGATGCCAGGATGTCAGGATACCTTGTCCTTCTGAATTGAATTGTACAAGTTAGAAGTGCTCAGACTTACACTGTGGATATTGCCTCCATCCTGTAATACTGGGTCCATTAGAAAAGTAGAAATATAACTTTTTTTTAAGCAAACATCAGTGTTGGTGAGTTCAAGGAAAACCCCATCATGAAGCTTGTTTTTTATGTCCTCCCACCAAGAAATTCTTGTTCAGATTAGCATTACACTGAGTACATGCAGAGTAGCTGAGCAGTGCAGGAAATGAAATATTGACATCAGAGAGAGTATATTCAACCCTGGAAACACCTTGTAATCCACCAGCCCAAAGAGAAGAAAGTCCTGGAAACTTATCACTGAATGCTCCTTACTGGGACAAGGTCTTTGCTGCCTCCTAGCCTTCTGTAACATCAACTTCTGCTGAGAGGAACCTGGCACACCAAGCCATCCTGTCTCTACTGGAAGACTCCAGTGAGCGGTAGGAGCAGAAATCTGCTGTGTGACAGCATGCCATGTTGGAGCTGGGTCTAGCAGGAGCTAGAGATGCTCTTCACAGCTGGAGCCAGGCATGCTCTTTAATTGCAAAAGGAAGATGTAGTGGATAACGTCTATAATGTGCTTTGAGAAGACTGACTAGAAGTGTTTAGTCATCTGAATTCACTAAGATGTGGCCCAGGCTGTGAAGGATAGATAGCTTATGTCCTGCCATTGGAAAATTCTAGAAATCATCTGCTGAGTCGGATTGACAAATCTTTTTCTTCTGAAGCCTGTGTAGAGTAATCCTTGGAATATTCATTCTTAATTTATACTTATTCTAATAATTTTTAGAATACTTTTTCTCTGTGGAGTATTGTTTCAACACTAAATAAAAAGCCATAGATGCAACTTAAGGCTTTTAGTGAAGGTCGTGATGGTAATAATAAACAATTTTTTTCTAAATAAAATTATATAAGAATGCATTACATCTGTTTCAGCTGATCATATTGAAAGAAAACAATGAATTATTTGAGGTCTGGCAGATAGGTAAGAGTGAATGGAAAGTTCCCAGCAAGCAATACATAAATCATACTTGAAATTCTAGTTAGTTTCAGATTATTCACATCCCCACTTAATACCAGTGTAGAGGTTAGTGCAATTTGTTCCTAATGGATCCGACTGGGGGTAGAGAGGGCTTATGTTCCTCATTTTTATCAGAAGAGTGGCAGGGATCCAGCGTCTTGCAAAGTTAATATTTCTGTTTTTGTCCTGCAGATTTTCCTTTTCTTCTGTCTCTGTGCCAAAAATAATAAAGCACTTAAGCTGATGATGTGAACTGCTTAAGACATCAGCATGAGTTATACTGCTGTGACAAGAAGCGCAGAGCGGCATGCGGTCTTCTGACTGTCTGCCCCTACAGGGCACCAGAAAAGCTTGCTAGTTTTAAACAGTCAAAGTAAACAACTCTCATTTTACAGATTTGATGGGGCTGCGTTATCACTTTGTGAGGGGCAGGGGTGGCACTGACAGCCTCCTTGGTGAAGGCTGTGTTCTCAGGGTTCAGCAGACAGTAAATGCTCCTTGCAGTTTAAAGCCAAACTTGTGGTAGCACTGAGAGGCAAAAAGAATATTTGACAATCCTCACTGTTATCTAGCTTTTTTATTATTTTGTTATCTAGCTGTCATGGCAGTTATCTAGCATATATGGCAGCTGTCATACACTGATGACGGGAAGCTGGTTTCTTCCTGGCCCTAACTAGCCAGCAGAAAATGACTAGATCTTTCTAACTAGGAAACCAAAAGAAAAGCAAGAGGTAGATCCTTTTGGGCTGACTCTGGGGTCTTTATCCCAGTCTTTATCCTTTAGTTGTGAGCTGGAATTCTTTGCACTGCCCAGGTCTGTGGCTTTTTTGTGCTGAACTATACGCCGGAGTAATTTACAATTTTTCTAGCTTTATACTTGCGGTGTACAAGCTTCAACCGGCCCTTTCTGATAGAGCAGGGTCTGCTACCACCATGTTTCACTATTTGAAGAGGCCTCTGAAGAGATTTTTGTATAAATATTTATATAACCCTGAAAGCTGTTTTGCACTGCTAAACAATTTCAAAGGACTGGTGTTACTGACTTTGAAATATTTCTTTAACAAGTCACCATGCAATTTAAAAACAAATAGCACAAACCTCTTGAAGACAAAACAAAGTAACAATCTCAATGTGTATTCTTACACGATTTCTAGCTCCTAGTAGTTACCAGCTGTATTAAGAGTGAGGAAATAATAATAATAATAATAATAGGCACTAAATAACTCCATCTAATAATGATGTTGTTTAGCTTTAATTACCTATAAATTAAACCTAGATTGCTATGAACAGTTCCTATCTTCTATCAGACTCAGAGCATGACTTTGAACTTGACCAGCGCCTAATTTAAGATTCATCAGTGCAATGTTCATGGAAGCTTTACTTTTCCCGTACAGTTCTCTCTTCCTCTTTCTGGAGTTACAACACCAGTGTCTGGGTAGTGGGATACGGGAACTATTTTCTCTTTAGCTTTACTAGTAAGAATAAACTCATATAGGAAGAATCCCAAAGTCCCTGCTTGTTTCCTGCTTGAATTCTATCAGCATAATCTGCAAAACACTCAAGGTTGCGTCTTTCAAATTCTGGGCACTTCACTTATTCTTTTCATCTGCCTAATCTGTTTACAATATTTTAATTGTCTGTGGCATCAAGCCACACTGTTGTTTGTGCCCATGTTTTTTGCATTCAGGATCATTATGCTAATGTCTTCTAGCATAGATACATCCTTATGTAGTCCTTTGCAGAAGAAGCATGGGTAAATCCAGTCCATCAATGTCCAGATACTAGATACCAAAGATAAAACATCCATCATGCACTTAGGCAAAAGTTTAGTACCATATTATTGTAGAAAATACTATTTTTGATGATATGTGCCAGTAAAAATAAGCCATCTGATCACCACAACTTTACTTTGTCAAATGCATGAGGATCAGTCAATTAATTCTCTCCATACCATACTGCATTTGGACAATAGTGCAGACATGATGATGGGATTTACTAAGGACCACAAGGCATTCAAACAAATACAAGAAAAATGTACTTTAGACTGACATGACATGTAACAGATGCCTTGATTTATATCCCACTTTCTGTTGGCTTATTTACAAGATGAATTGTTCATCCTAGGTGCATCCATTACCTATAATATTTCTGCATATCTGACTGCACAAGGCATTAAGAAACATACCTAATAAATCAAGATCATTAAAGAACCACACATGTCAGATGTTCCGTGGATTCACTAATTAGCAGTTAGGAACTTCCAGAACTTATTTCAAGTGGCTGGGTGTTCAGGAAGATTAATCAGCTGGCTATAAAGCTCAGACAGTGAATGAGAGTGTTCAGTGGAGAAATAAAATCCCTCCAGGTAAAACAGAACTTGCATACCCTGTTCCCACAGTTGTCAGTCACCTATTTGTTTATTTAAGATAGCAAATTACCATTCCTATCTCATCATAGCTTGCCTACTGAAAGCTGAAAGGGCCCCAACCAGCTCTACCCACAGATAGAAGAGCGGAGTGCTGGTACAGCTCTTGGGTCCCAGTAAAAAATGTTCAAGAGAACATTTACTTGCCAATTTTATTTTGTTTTTATTTATTTATTTATTTTTCACTGTGAAGGGAATAGAAACTGTATGTGACATAAAGTACCCACCAGATTTGTGAATACTATAAGAATCTTAAGTTTCGCTTGGAAATGTTTCTCTCATTTCTGTGTTGATTTCCGTTGACATGTGGAGGAAAAAGGTATGCAGTAGATGCTTACATACATTTAGCTGCAATAGCATGAAAGCAGTTTTGCAAAGAAAGACCTGGGAGACCTAGAAGTCAATGAAGTTGACTGTTTGCTCTTCTGGCAAAGAAAACTACTGGCATCCTAGACTGTATTAGGAAGAATGTTGCCAGCAGGTTGAAGGAGATCTTTCCCCTCTGCTCAGCACTGGTGAGAAATATCTGAAGTGCTGGGTCCAGTGCCATGCTCCTCAGTACAAGAGAGGCACGGACTCAGTGGAGTGGGTCCAGTGAAGAGCCACAAAGGTGATTAAGGACAGCAGTATCAGTTGTATAAGGAGAGGCTGAGAGAGACAGGATGGTTTGGCCTGGAGAAGAGAAGGCTCAGGCAGATCTTATCCAAATACATAAATACCTGATTTGGCAGTGGGGCAAGTGGGGTAAAAAAGTTGAAGCCAGGTTCCTCTCAGTGGTACCCAGTGATGGGAGAAGAGGCAATGAGCACAAACTGAAACACTGGAAACCCCATTTAAATTTAAGAAAAAATTGGTTAAAATGGGGGAGGTCAAACACTGGACCAGGTTGCCCACAGAGGTGGTGGAGTCTCCATCCTTGAAGATATACAAATCCCAGCTGGACGTAGTCCTATGCAACCTGCTCCAGCTGACTCTGCTTGAGCTGGGGCTTGTATTACACAATCTCTAGAGGTGCTTTCCACCCTCAGCAGCTGCATTGTCATGAATTTGACACAATGCAGCAGCTGGCTCCTCCTGGCCAGCATGACAGTGCCTTTAACATACACCTCTTTGCAGGTTGTTGATACACGTTCTTTGGGAGGCAGGGGAGAGAGAAAAAGACCACAGTAGAGGAAGTAGGGTTTTCTGGTGTGATAAAAATTACAGATTCAGAGAGGGAGAAAGCCTCTTTGATTATGACTGTCAGCTTGTGTTAAGCAGCATAAAATAAGTATGTTTTATAATTTTGTTGGGCAACTGTATAACTGATTTCTTGCCCTTTCCAGAAGGAAATGTATCAGTGACTAATGGCTTAGGTTGTATTATATGACAAAATTAAATACACAGTCATGTTAGTGAGAGCCATTTTTCTCCTCTTCTTCTAATGTTTATGACAAATGCTCCTGTGTCTAGCTGTAAATAATTAATGACTAATGTGCTAAATTAATGGTAGTAATTTAAGACGGATTATAGCAACATCAATCAAGCTGCAGATATGCTTGTAAACAAAACAAAACAAAAAATCACAGTGGGTTCATTCCTCCTCTATATTTTAAGGTTTTACATAGGATCATATCTCATGTAATCTCCCTAGGATTTCCTTTAATAGTCTCATATACTTAAGCTCCTATATAAGCAAGAGCTATTGTGGAAAAAGGCAGGGCATCTGGACTCTGTCTGACATAATGCAATTTTCTTTTTCTTCGAAGGTCAGTTGAGTTCACTGCAGAAGCCAAGCCCAGCTATTAGCCATTGGGAAGATTACTCTTTGAGTCCCATTCTTTCAGGAAAGCATGAAACCAGGCATCTGTTTCTGGAAATGTAGTGGGTTAAAATTTAGTAACAGCCTTTCCTTCTTCTCACTTTTTATAAAATAATAGAGCTTATAAGCAAAGAAAGCATCTACAGTCTCAGAGAGGGAGCAGCACAGTCACATTTATCATGTCAGTTTTCTTAAAGATGTGCAGCTTCCAATAAATTTCATGTGCTGTCAGTGTGGAGGATAATGTGTCCCTGGAATAACAGGTATTGTAGAGCTGAGGACCTTCTCCTCAAAGAAGCATAAAACCCACTTTCAGTTCAAGATAATGTAAAGCTGTGTTTTCAAATGTACAAGTTATCTTGAGGGAATTATTAGGCAGAAGAAGAAAAATGCCTTTAGTATTATTTTTTATGTTACTGAAGTGAAGAAGTCCCTGAGGGATAAGCCTGGTGGCTCTGGCAAATTTAGCTTTATAAGTAACTCTGAAGAGACATTAAAGAGAGATTTAGTGAAGATGGATGACTGTCCCCAATGTCCCTTTAAGACTTCAGATACATTTTTAACACTGCATAGCATTACCTGGAAGTGGAAGATACACATTCACTTTACCACAGAGGGGAGTATGTAAAAGCATCAGAATTGTCTTATTATCAGTAGAGCAAAAACAAACAAAACACTTCCCAAACCAACACAAAGGAGCATTTTTTGCAGAGGTGTGTATAGGCTCAACCTGATGAGGTAGGAATGGGCAAACAGAGACTCTGTACATTTAATCAGGAATCTCCTCACCTCTTCTTAAAAAGTGAGGAGAATTGACATGACTTAGCCGCCTCCTAATTCCTGACTACCCTGAATAATGAAGTTGACTCATGTTCTGCCTACAAACATGCCTTACCTTACAACCCTGTGTTCTTTTAGTCCTGTTGGTATGTATCGGACCACTGTGCCTGTGCTTATATCACAGATAATGTGATCCAGTAACTAATTCTTTATTCATATCATCGAAAGCCACAAGTTAACATTTATTAAACCATGAAAGAAAATGCTAGTCATTGTGATACATGACTGAACAGTACAAAGCTCTACATGTTTCCAATATGTGAAAATGTACATGCAAGTAAGCTAGCAATGGAAGTAATGTATAAGCTTTCAAAATTAAATATGATTTCTCCTTGGTTGTAAATAAAACTATGGAGACAGCACTGTATAAGCTGGTCTGTGTGATTTTCACAAAATTATGTTGGCTTTCTAATTAAAAGAGATTGAGAAGCACTGTGCTAGGTGATACTTTGGCAATCAGAATGAGTAAATCAGTTCTCTCAGTGTAATTTGTATTCTCAGTTAATGTGATTGCCTGTGAGATGCCTGTAGTGTGTTTCTAAGACACATTATTTGCATAGGCTCTTGCTGTAAAATGATGCCCAGCCAGTAAAGCTGTGAGTGGAAATTGAAGCAGTGGGAACATACTGAGTGGCAGGATGAGAGGACAGGAGTTTTGAAACATTTGAGAATTCTAGCTTCAGAGCAAGATATGATGCATTTTGATTATTTTGCAAAGATTATTAAAATCTTTGAGTAAACATTGCCCACAAAGAGGTCTAAAGATCTTGTATTTTCAGTGTGCAGTCGTTTGGTCCAAGTATTTTTGTGTTCGGCATGAATGAGGTTGCATGCCCTGAGACATCAGTTTCCAGGCCAGCAGGTCATTATAAATCCTCTGAAACACTTGTGGCTCACTGACAGAGAACTGACAAGTTGGTGCATTACACAGCACAATATACCTTATTGGTAGTCCTTGAACTACCACTCTTCTTCTGAGCACAGTTTAACCTCCTTTATCTATCACTTCCAGTGGGAGGCTTGAGAAAATTTTAGGTGAAATGGATGTCTTGGGTGTTTCCACACACATAGGCTGAAAGATGTATAATCAACAGGTGTAGATATCTGCTCTGTAACTTGCAAACTTAGAGCACGGGAACTGCATTTCTAGGCTGTAACCACCTGATGCTAGTCTCAAAACTAGATAACTTACTCAGGTCCTCAGTTCATTCAGACAGGGTGTGAATGTGCCCTACATTTTGTATATTTTTATCTATTTATTTTTTTTATTTTGTTTTCAGAAAGAAGATGTTTATTTCATTAAGACTAGCTTCAGATTTTATTTTTTATTCTTAGCGAAAAGAAACAAACAACAACACATGAACTAAGAAGTTAATAAAAGAGTTTCTTATACAAAGCTTAGCAATCAAAAAAAAAAAAGTAACATTACAGATACAGAACAATTGTTCACTTCATTGGGCATGTAATTCCTTCACAAAAGTCTAAACTGAAGTGGATATAAATCATGGGTTGCTGCAGATACCTTGATGAACAATCAATAACAATTTTTTTACAGGAAGCAAAATCTTAAGAGTACAAAAAATCACCGCTGTTGTTATTGTAATTACCATCACAAGCTGTGTTTCACCTGAAGAAGTGGAAAGCAAAATGAAGAATAAACAGAAGACAGGAAAACAAAGAACACTCCAGAAATCATTCCTTAAGAATGGGGAGGGAGAAATGGAGGGAAGTGGACAGTTTTTATTTAGGACAACAGATCCTGGGAAATTTCACTGTAACTGTGAACAAGAAGTGGATAAGGACCAGGCATTGTGCTTTTCAAGGATGTAAGAAAAGCAGAAGAAAAATTAAGGCAAGTGTCAAAGTCAGGCACATATGTAGGTTATATAGGCAGATCTAACTTACCACAGAATCACAGAATGGCCGAAGTTGGAAGGGACCTCTGAATATCATCTAGTCCAACCTCCCTGCAGAGCATTTATGTGTATGTAGACAAAAGATACCTGTGAAAACTGGCTTCAATGCACATGAAGCCAAATCAGATAAACATCTAGCCCTATACACAAGTCATGTAACCTATAACACATGCACCTGTATGTGTATACATACATATATATGTGTGCACATACTCCTGCAGATACAAAGATTTACATGCTTAGTGTGGATATATTCACTCCCAAATTTGGTATGAAGTAATACATGAGGGAAAATATGCAGCTCCACTTGACAATCAGACCAATGTATGCTTATTAAGGTACATCTGAAAATTGGCAATGAATGATCCAAAAAATGTAGAAAACAAAGACTGCAAGAAGCATATTGTTGCCAGTGCAAATGTGACGGTATTGGGAAAATAATCAGCTGATTTGCAAGCTTTAAATTGTCATAGCATGCAGAAAATGCTCCCTAGTATTGCAAAATAAGGATGGTATCAAAGTAGGCTAGCATTATTAGAATAGGACAAGAAAGTATTACAGACACCTGGGGGACTGAAAACTAGTGCTAGCACTCAAGGGATCTCCATTCTGCCCCCAGCTCAGGTGAGGCTTGGGAAGACTGCTTAGTTGTGGTCTCTCTGCCTCTGTTATCACCTGTTAAATAGTTCAATAGTCCTGCTTTTATTTTACTTGCCTATATAGATTATCTTTACATTTTTGTTACTGTGGATCGGTGAACTATGAGTTGTGCTGGCATCCAGTGCCCTATGCCTAGCAGAGAGATGTTGCACTGCAGCACTGCTCTGCTCTGCACGCCTTGGTGCCTACACCTTGCTCAGCTCTGTGCTGTTGTATATAACCGAATCCCCAGCCCACATGGTGCTCTTTAATTAATTCTGGACTTTGCCTACTGTGTGATTCCTCATCATGCCACCTCATACTGTTCGCTATCACTCCCTGTGTTGAAGTTTTTAATGTTCAGTGAAAACCCCAAATGTCAACAGCAGAAAACGCCCAGCTAACGGAAAAAATGTTTCTGCTTCTTGTCATTCAGGCCTCAGCCTATCTGCTGACCAAGAGAATTGCTGCCTTGTCTCACAGGAGGGTGCCTTCATATTAGAACCATGGACTTCATTCCTGACGTTCACTGGGGTCTCACTGTGATATGAAACTCTGCAATGGGTATATATTATACAACCAGGGGACAACAGCTATAATCACAGACAAGAATCCAGAATTTAAGTACAGCAGGCCTTCTAGAAGCATAGGGCTTCTGTTCAAGACCATTAGCTCTAATGAAAATGCACATTTTTCATTAGGCTCTAATAGCCTGCTGCAAAGTAGGGCAACTGCTGTGCAGTGTTTGTAGAAACAAATTGCTAATCAGTCAATAAGGACCTTTACCGTGCACTCTGCTATAGACAGCTTTTAAGCATTTTCAACTACATTGAATTATTTTAACTCATTGAATTGTTACTTAGTGAAAAAGAAAATATGTTTTATTTATAGAGTATTCAACATGGCAATGCAGAGTGAATTTTGCATCTTGAGTCCATATTGTTAACATTTATACAGGAGATTTATTATGAGTTCTATTTGCCTCATGATTTTTTTTTGTCTAGGGTTCAGAAAGTTTTTATTTTATACTGAAGGATGGTAATTAATTGCATCAATCATTCTTTTAGAAGTAGATTTTATAATTCCATTACTAGTATCCCAGGCACCCTAAATCTTAATGACATGAGCTGTTACTGGAGTACAAAAGCCCACTGATCACTGTTGAGTGAATTATTCACATAGAAAAAATTCACAGGATTAGGATCACTGCATTTATATGTGTATGTAAATGTGTATGTGTGTGCATATGTAATATACATAAATGAAACAATGTAACTTTTGTTGTTTTTCTTTTTTTTTTGTCTGGTAAGAAATAAACTCTACTTTCTGGAGAAGGTCTGACTCATCTGATCAGATTCACTCATGTTAATAGTACTAGGCACAGAAAACTGAACTGGACTGTACTTTTCCAATCTAGAATATGGAAAGATTTCTACATCTCTTTTAGTAGGAGAATAAAACAACAGTATGAGTCCTTGTTGGGTATGAAGTGATGATGCTCCACCATTTCATGACAAATAAGAACATAATATAAATCTTTTTTTTATTTTGTGTGTGTGTGTGTGTGTGTGAATGGTATATGAAGAAATTCTTTATCTCTATAACTAGTGATACTATTAACCTTTGTTGTGCCTTTTTGAAGTGGAATGCATAGAGTAATATTTTGAAGGAAATTAGGTTTCTAGTTGGGAGCAAGAAGTACTGAGTTTGAAGGAAAGGCAGAGAGTTAAATGTCTGTAGCTTGGAAACTAAAGCTGGGACCTGGAGAAATATGATAATTGTCTACAAATATTTAAATATTATCAGGATGAAAGATTAGTTTAATTTTTATTTTTTGGCCTTCAGATAAGCTTACATGAGAGACAAATTGTTAGTATGACATGTCTAGATACGAAGTATACCCCTGTAAGGTGAATGCAAGAAATCTTAGACCTCTGTATTTTCAAGGAGACCTCTCAGCTGGATCTTATCGATATGTTTGATATTAATGAATAGAAAAAGCCACATATTTGGGATACATGCAGTTGCTGATAAAATAATTCCACTGTTATGACTGCATAGCAACCTGAATTTTACCACGATAAGCTTGAGAAATGTTTGATTTTCCACATTACGGTCATGTTTTATGTTGATGTTTTGTGCTGGATTAGACTATTCATTACAAAGGCATGTTGTACAAGGTTCTCTAGAAAAGAGGGCATAAACCATAGTATAAAGCAGATGGAAACCAAATTTCACAAGCTAAAGGGAAAAGACTAATGCATTTTTTACTTATGAGATGTAACTATTCTGAAGTATTTGGGAAGCTTTCTATTACACCTTGATAAATGACATTATTATATTGTCTGGATGTATACTATCTAATCAGTGTATCCAATATCTTCTGCTCAATCTGGCAGAGCTACAGGATGCATATAAACCCCTTTCAGTACAGGTGTCTCATATGATAGGCTTTTGGAAAAGTGTTTGACTTCTGGAAGTTGACAGTGAAGTTAATCCTAGTATTCTGAGACACACACATGCCAAAAGGAGTTGTGAAATATACCCTTGTTGTGAAGTGAATGGTAAAAGCAGACTACTTAATGCTTCAGGAGCTTTATCTGAGTTTAAGACTTGGGAGTAACAAGATAAAGTGAAAGCCTGGTAGTTTCCACCTCATTATATTTAGGAAAAGAATTGTTAACACGTGGTGTTTATAAACTAACTCCCTTTCCTCTCCTTCATCTTCTCATACATATTCAAGAGTGGCCTCAGCAAAAGGAAATTAGTCCAAGAAGCAACAAATCAAAGATTACTTTGACTCTTCCTAAGCCCTATTTAATGTTGAAGAACAGTATCTTCTTAAAACACTACTTGGACCCTCTCAGACCTATATTCTTTTCAGTCAGTGGCGTGTGTCCACAGCAGTGGCATTGTACATTATGTCTGTAAATAAATTTAGCCTGATGAACTGCAAATACCACATGTGAGGGTGGTAGTGGCCTTAGTTTTTTGAACCAGTATAAGTGCACTTGTTCCAGTATAAGTATTCGCACAGACTGATTGGTTATAGTTGTAACTTTCTGTTTCCTGAAATATGTTTGCTATACTTTAAACACTCAGTTTTACCATAATCTTCTCTTTGCAAGGACTCTTTTTTTTTTTTTTTTTTTTTTTCCACTTTAACTTTTCCATCCTCTAGGGGATTTTCTTTGAACTGATGATCCTGAGGAGGTTGCACTATGTCTATGTAATGAGTAATGTATTGTGTCCAACAGAATGAATCAGAGAGAGAATAACATTATGTGAAACATTCAGAGTTCCAGCCCCTGGAGAAATAAGTTTTTCTGAGTTCAAGTTAACCCCTACCTTATAGAAACAGCCTCTCCCTCAACTAGATGTGAAAGAGACCTGAGGGATCTGGCTGCTATGTCTACATCTTATACCCCAATCTTATACCTCTCTTCAGAGAGACACTTGGAGTCCCATCAGATAAGTTTTGCTATCTGGACATGTGCAAGGTTTCTGGCTCCATCTCACTCTTTCTTCCATGGGTCTTTGCTCCCCTACCTAGCCACAGATTTGCTTCTTGGGTAACAGACCTTGCTTTAGCTATGGGTTTAACAGAGGGAGAATTAATTTAACAGGTAGCATGGCTGCTGAAAGCAACCTTACACCAGCAACAGGCTACATTAGCTTTGGCAGTGTGCTCTCCAGGTATATTTAAGTTGCTATTGTTACCACACCCATTTGTTTAGGCTATGTGAGGTATCACTACATAACATTGTATTGTCCAAAATAAGCTTATTCAAAGCAATAGGTGCTGGTGAAGCTGTCTTAGAACTCTGAATGTATGAAGATGATCTCATGTTCCCAACAATACTGTATGAAAAATGAGCTATTGCTTAGACTTCCCCTTGGGAGTGATGCCAGCAGTTTGGAAGGTAGCTGAATGGAAAAATTTTGCCTGACAACATAATTCTGTTTGCTTATTTGAGACAGACATAAAAAAATTTTAGGGTTTTCTTAGCTTGTAAATACCTGACAGGCATAAATCCAGCCATAGAAATGCAAGTAAAAGAGAGCAACACTTCTGTGCCTCATTATTCTCAGATGTCTCAACTAATGGATTTGCACCGAGGGGTTCCTGCTTTCCTCAGAACTGATTGTGTTATTCCTTGGGAGTTGAGGCAAAACATATACCTGCCATAAAGACACTACTGTTTTTCGGGAACTTTTTGTGGTCAGTGTAGCATCCATCACCTTTTCTGCTTGTCTTGGATGAATTATTGGGATGCTCCTGCTTGCTGGCTCTACTTCTGCTTCTGCATGATCTCATGCTCACCCTTACACTACCAGGGCAGCGTTTAGATCATAGTGATACAGAAGCTGTGCTGGCTTCTCTCACACTGAAAAAGCCTTTCACTTGCTGCTTTAAGTTTCCCCTTCACAATGGAAAACAACAGCTTTCGCTAAGCTGCGCTTTTCATGCATACAGAGCATATCTGGGGCTCTGTACCACAGACATCCAAATCACCAATCACTTTTTTCTCCTTAGGTATCTTCTCTCTTCAGTGGGATAGGCAATGTGGACAACAGACCCATGTCCTTTGAAGAGCTCTCTATACTTCTAAAACAACCTTGTGCTTATTTAATCACAAAAATTGTACATGGCAACTGGCAGAGGAATTGTCAGCTTCTGCTGACAGGTCCTGTAGTGTGGTAAAACACCGGCCCTGTCAGGCTTAACACGCCTAACAGAAACCCCACAGCATAACTAGGTCCAAAACACATCTGACAATTTCCAGGAAAATGCTTGCAAGTGGGCACAGTTCCATTTATCAGGAAAAGCATTTGTGTATGCCATGAGTTTTCATACATTTACATGTGAAATAAACAGATAAACTGTGTAACCAATTAGTGAACACGCAGTGGACTGTATTAGACTTGTGTGTGTGTATAGAAATAAGAGTTTGTAAGGTTAACTTTGGATACCAGCTGCTGGGCAGCTGTATCCCCCTCAATAGTTTGTACAGCAATGTGCCATGCTTGGCTGCTCACAACACTGCCTGGAGAGTTGGAAAGCTAAGGGACAGTTCTGGTATGCAGCAAAGCTCACGGCTAAGATAGTTAAGGAACCATGCCTGGCAGAAGAACAAGATAAACATATGTAACGTTCATTTATCCTCTAGTTTGCTGAGAGAGGTTTTGCTAAAACCTAAGAGACTAAGTGCTACTGGAGATACTTGGCACTCTCAGCTTCAGTAAGATAAAATTATTTAAAGAAGGTGGAAGGACTGGCAGATCACAAGCTGTCTCTCCAAAAAAATTGTGTGACTGTAAAACCAATTCCTCCAGCCTTTAAAGGAAACAGTGTTTGAGGATGTATTATTTGGACCAAAATCAACTACTACATCCCTTTTCTCATGTGGCTGAGTGATGGTTATACATTGAAGTACATCCCAGGGCATAGGGTCAGCTGTCTGGAATGGGACTCTGAAAAGAGCACACCATGGTTCCTGCCTACCCCAAGCAATTTGCTTTTCTCTCTGTGGAAAGCTATGCATAGTGGAGGGGAAGAAGGCTGCGTGCCTGAATCTTGCTCTTATAGTTAGGCAGTACTCAATAAGGGTGTAGATAGCAGAGCACAGATGCTTGGAAGCATTCCCAAGCACATCAGCTGAGAGATAGCCAATGGAACCAGAAGCTTAGATAATAACAATAATATGCTTTAATGGCTTATTAAACTATTAGTTATACATAGCAAAACATAAAATGAATGCACAAATGAAAGATACAACTTTTTATGGAAAATACTACTTACAGAAAAAAAAAAAAACAGGAAGCAGTATGAACACGATGTAATAACACTATCCAGATGCTGTCTCCCTCAGCACAGCAGTGAGCCCAGTGCTGGATTTTTATTCAAAATACACATGCACATTTTCATCCCACAGGATCCTCCAAACAATGGAAATACAGATTATTACTTCTTTCCTAATTTTTAGTGTTTAGAGCAATAAGTATTGCTAATAAAGCCAGTATTGTTCCTTTGTCTCTTTCAGTCTGATCTTGGCATTGAAAGGCAGTAAAATTTTAGGTGATGGCTTTTTCATTTTTATTCCCAGTAAACAAGTCATCAAAACTACTGTCTCCCCATACAATTTACTGCTGAAATAACATTTTTGCTGTCAGGGGAAAAAAACAAAATCAGACCATGCAGCATTAATATCAGAACTCCTTTACTTAGTTCAGTAACATGGGTAAGAACTCAAGAGATTCACTGCAAGAAAACACTGCAACTGTGTCAGGAAGTTATCTCTTGTCTCCACAGATAGAACGGTACATTCTTTTTCTGGTTTCAGAGAGGTATCTGAAGTCTTGCAGATTCAGTTTATCTCTGCTTTCCCTCTTTCATACTCTGGTATTAGCCAAAGGTGGAAGGCATCTAATTCTTCATAGCTGGACATGATCATCACTTCAGACAAAGACTTTTTGCTTGATCTTCCAGCACTTAAGAAAGTGAATCATCTCTATACTATTCATGTCCTGACTCAAAGCCAGCTCTGGCCAACTCTATCACATGTGATCCCATGTAGCAAAAGGGAGGAATGGACGGTCAAAGTGAGAGTGTACTCCAGCTGAAGAACATAATAGAGTGAATAGGAGACCAAGATATTTAGGACTAACCAATCGTTGAAAACTACCCATACCCTACCTTAATTGTCTTGGTTTACAAATTCAGAAAAGAGATGAAGAGTGTTTCATCAATCAAATCCGTGTCTCTCCAATTTAGAGATAGTATTTAATGTAGGACAATGTCAAATGCTTTGCACAAGTCCAGGTAGATGATGTCAGTTGCTCTTCCCCATATCCATCAATGCTGTAACCCCATTGTAGAAGGCCACAAGATTTGTCAGGTACAATCTGAACTTATTGAAGCCATGTTGGCTGTCATCAATCACCTCCTTATTTTCCATATGCCTTAGTACAGTTTCCAGGAGGATCTGCTCCATGATCTTGACGGGCACAGAGGTGAGACTGTAGTAGTTCCTTAGGTCTTCCTTTTTTCCCTTTTTAAAAATGGGGGTTATGTTTCCCCTCTTCCAGTCAGTGGGAACTTCACTAAACTGCCATGACTTCTCATATATGATGGGCACTGGCTTAGCAACTTCATCTGCCAGTTTCTTCAGATGAAGATCTGAAGACTTGTGGATGCATCTCATCAGGTCCCATGGACATGTGCAATTTCAGGTTCCTTAGATGATCTTGAACCTGATCTTCTCCTACAGAGATGGTTATTCATTCTTCCAATCCCTGCCTTTGCCTTCTGTAACTTGGGTGGTGTGGCCAGAGTACTTGCAGTGAAGACCAAGGCAAAAAAATCTCTCTGAGTACCTCAGTCTTCTCTATATCTTGGGTAATAAGGTTTTCTGCTTCCTTCTGGAGAGGGTCCACAATTTCCCTAGTCTTCCTTTTACTACTGACATACCTATAAAAGTGTTTCTTTTTGCCATTGATATCCCCATCCAGATCTCATTCTACCAGGGCTTTAGCTTTCCTAACCTCATCCCTGGCTGCTCAGACAATTTCTCTGTATTATTCCCAGGCTACTTGTCCTTGCTTCCACCCTCTGTAGGTCTCCTTTCTCTGCCTGAGTTTGGCCAGAAGCTGTTTCATTCATGCATACCTCCTGGTGTTTTTGCCTGACTTCTTCTTTGTTGGGATGCATTGCTCCTTAGCTTGGAGGAGATGATCTTTGAATATTAACCATCTTTCTTGGGTCTCTCTTCCCTCCAGGGCTTTGTTCCATGGTACTTTACCAAGAAGATCCCTGAAGAGGTCAAAATCTGCTCTCCTGATGTCTAGGGTAGGGAGCTTGCTTCTTCCTCCTTGCTGTCCTCAGAATCCTAAACTACGCAATTTCATGGTCACTCCAGCCAGGGCTGCTCTTGAGCTTCACATTCCTCACCAGCCTCTACTTGTTGGTGAGAATGAGGTCCAGCATAGAACCTCTCCTTGTTGGCTCCTTTATCACTTGGAAAAGGAAGTTATCATCAGTGCATTCCAGGAAGCTCCTGGATTGCTTATGCCCTGCTGTGCTGTTCCTCCAACAGATATAGCGGTGGCTGAAGTCCCCCATGAGGACCAGGGCTTGTCAACATGATGCTGCTCCTATCTTTCTAGGGGGCCTCATCCTCTTGGTCTTCCTGATCAGGTAGTCTTCAGCAGACCCTCATAAAGTCTCTAGTCCCTGCCCTCCCTTTAATGGTGATCGATCAGCTCTTGGTTGGATCCTTATCTATCCCTGGGTGGAGATCCATGCACTCCAACTATACATTGACACAGAGGGTGATGGTCCATCCTCATCACCCCTGACTGTCCTTCCTAGGGAACCTGTATCCCTCCATTCCAACATGCCAGTGCCAGAATATATCCTACCATGTCATCCTGAGATGGTGCCATCAAGAAGGCAGGGGCACTAGGCTTTGTTGTCTAATCTTGCCTGAAGTGAAAGTCTTCTATGTGTGACTTCTACACCATAACATATTGCTCAGGGAGCAAACAGAAACCAATGGGCGGAAAGAGAAGGGCTTGTATGTGTCTGTCTTCTTATTGTTTTACAGCTATCATGACAGGATCGCAGTCTCCCAGGTGATCTGAAATAGTGGGATTACAAGAAGTTGAGAAAAATGTAGGAAATATATGTTTCTATTTAATTACATCTGAAAGATGGAATACTTGGAAAAGCTAACTTAACCTGTAGCCCAAGGAAAAGAAGAACACACAAGGAAAATATGTGGAGCAAGAGGCTGGAGCCTATCTGGGTTTTTGGGATTTACTTTATGAGGAGAGAGAATCATTGACATTTTAACCTCCTCCAGTGCCAGTGTGAGGATAGCTTTATCAATTTATTTGTTCTCCCTAAGAGGAAGGAGAATTTCATCTTCAGGTCTCATTCAATGCTCCCCAGGGCTCCTTGCATTGTAGATTTGTTTTATCAACAGTATTTCTTCACCTGAATGTGGCCCACTAAGTTCTTTTCTTCCAGACTAAAATACATACTGATACATACATGTACATGCATACACATGCAGACACACATGCAGAATACTTAAAAGGCAGATCTGTTTCTGACAGTGTCGAGCAGCAGACTATTATCCATATTGAGACAGAAGAGGTGTTGCATATTGAACCTTCCCCTGACGTAGCCTACCTACACTTTCTGAAACAGAGGCTACATTCAGGCTTTTTTTTCCTTATTTTCCCTTCATGGCCTTCTGGGATTAGTGAACTTCTACCTTACCATCAGCCCGAGCAAGGATTATTTGAGCTATGCACACCAGTGACTTAGAGCAGTAAAAACCACTGTCATTCATCTGCTTCAGTGTTTGCCCCAGGTCCATTTTAGAAACTAATTTGGAATATGTTGACTTGAGCAGTTAATTAAATTCAGGAGGCCATGTAATTTGTCCAGCAATATCTTAGGAAGGTCTGTTAATACCAGTTGTTGAGGGAATGCGTATTTTTATAGAACATAAAGCAGGGATGAAATCAGAACTAATCCGAAGTCCCTGGTGCATTATAACATGGTATATTGGATCAACAAACAGATATCAATAACTCATTCTTGAAATGATGGCTGGGATTGCAAAAGTAATGGTCACATATTTCTGTTAAAAAAAAAAAAAAGAAGGTTGTGTACCTTCCTCTAGTTAACAAAACTGTTACTCCTGTAACAGAAACGCAAAATTGGAAGGAATTAGGACAGACGTAAGGTTCATTTCATGGACCCGCTTTGGGAAGCTGGAATTTCTCTCCCACTATTGTGCTGTGATGTTTTTTATTCAATAGTCACTGTAATATCCTTATACAGTACGGCACAAGAAGAGAGAAGGAAATGTTTTCTTCTCAGAGTTATCTGATGCTTATGCTTCTCACACAACTTCCTACTGAAATTACCTGAAACTGCAGACTGATGGAGTCTGCCAGGAGCAATGGAGGGCTCTTTGCACAGAGAGGCCATGCTTTCACAACAGCTGTAATGCCCTCTGTTCCTGCAGCTGGTACTTCTGCCATTAAAGGGGCACTTTGGTAAAAAGCTGGGGAATATCTTCAGTTGCACTCTAATTGTTCAGAATTATCAAAACTGGTCAGAGATTGGGTTTCTCTTCTGTTGGAGAGACAGCCTTCCTTACAATGGTGAGCTGATGCATGAGATGTACAAGTCAAACACTTTTAGTAAAAGAAATCTAAGCTAATGCTGCATTCCAGAACTACTTTTTCCCTAATAGTTATGAGGTTAATATTTCATTTGTACACTGCATACTTTAAGTCTGTACCAACTGTGATGTTAGAACTATAATTTAAAAATCCTGAATAAATACTATAAAAATTGCCAGAAGTACCTAGGTACCAAATCAACCAAATCAAAAGAAACACTTACAAATGCAAAACTAAATCTCTCTGTTCTGGCAAGAATAACAATAAAAAATCCAAACATTCTTCACAGTTGAACAGGGAAAATGTTTTATTGGATGGAGACAAAAGAAAATACATAATCAATTTGCAGAATGAAGAAAGCCAAACCATTCTAGCTGAACCACTTGAGAGAATCTCAGGTGTTCAGCATAATGACTTGGCAAGATATGTTGCTAGTCTTATCTTGAAAGTGATAGGTATAGGAGTCCAAGAGTTGTTAAATCTCTTTTCCCAGAAGTCCCCCACTTTACAAGGTTCCAAGAAGGCTTTCTTTACAACATGCTAAATCAGTCTTTATTCTGCTTATATTATTTTGTTTAATGTTTCCATTACTGGAGTGTCTTCTGTGTTATGTTTCAGCCAGCATAGGTATGCTTGGCATCTGCACAGTGAGAACTTTTGTCTTTGAATACAGGCAAAGAATGAGATGGAGAACAAGAGCTACCCACTGGCTTTCTCAGACCTAACTATTGAGAATACGAAGGTATAAGAAAATACCTTTTCAAATGACGTATACAAGTTTGACACTTGGATGTTCTAGTGTCACAGCCCTGATAGCATGATAGATACACTCATATTTCTTTAGGCTCTGAATTTATATACCTGCTTTTAGATAGCTGGACTTGCAGGCTTTCATTGTTGAAGCGATCTATGTATTTGCACCATATGTATTGTGAAGAATTATTTAAGCAGTTTACATAGAAAGTGCTATTCCTGACGAACGTTGTCAGGATATTCTTGTCTTTTATTGGTATTCAACAAAATAAATGACATGTACATGTTTTTGTAAGTCCCATTCTGTCACCAGCAAAAAACAAAGCAGGCATTCATATTTATGAAAATCTGGCCCTGAACAGTTGCTTGAATGTTCAGGCATGAATATTGGTAGCTCTTTATCCATAGTGCTCTTCCATATTTCTCTTTTATCTTTATTGATATTGGTGTTAAATGGGCGGTTTGGGGGTATCAGAACTGTGGAACTGCTTCATTACAGTGATTTCCTACCTCAGGCAGCAGTAGCTTGAATTTAAAGCCAGTCTCCCCTCCTCCAAAGAATTCATACATGAAGACAGATCGATGTCCACCTCTCCCATTTGCAATAATTCATTTAGTTACGTTAATAAGAGCTATCTATTTGATTTGTCAAATTGAATTACAAAACCCACTGAAGCTGATGGGAATTATCTTGTCTCCTGCCCTAGTGCCTGGCTGCCAGATTAGGGGGGTGGAGGTTAAGATCAATTTTGCTATGGCTCATTTACTCCTGCTGTGCTGGTTTATTCCATTTAGCTCTAAGTAGGATGAAGGGAGACAAGGCACAGCTGATCTGTCCTGTACTACAGTCCAGCCTTCAGCCCTGTAAGAGCTAGAGATACAAGTAGCAGAGCCACAGTGAGCTCCTTCAGATCATGAAATCTGGCCAAACAACTGTTTCTGAGTTGCTTGCTGGACTTTTGCCTAGTTTATGTAAAATCAGCTCCTGCAGTTGTTAGTCATTGATAGCTCAGGCCTCTAGCTGGAGTGGATAGTTGAAATGGTCATAAATGGAGTTGGAAAAATAAGAGAGTAGTAATGACTGGTTTAAAAAAATACATATGTATCTTTGTGCAACATTTCTGGAAATCCAAACAGTCACAAAGAAATCAGCTGGTGGAACAGAGACAACAACACAACAACAACAACAACAAAAAAATGTTTTCTTTTTTTTTGTTTTTGTTTTTTTTTCTTTTTTTCTCCCTGAAATGCACGTGTATACACATAGTGATATTCATGTGCCCACTTAGTGTAGGTTGCTTCCTCCCCGTATTCTTTTTTTTTCTTATTTTTTTCTTTTTTATTAATAATCTGACTTGATTCTTTTAGTAGACAGAACCTAAGCTGAAATAATACCATGCAAGTTACAGCAATATTGTGAAAAGCACAGTATGTTTTAGCTCTCTGCAGGACTCTTAATCATAACTACAGACTATAGCCTATCCATCTATGTATCTATACAGAGCTCCTGCATGAATGCAGGCTGATCTGATCACTGGGGAGCTGGTGATCATCTGCTTGCTCCTAGGAACCTGCAGTGCATCACGGATGCTGCCCGTATGGTAATCTAGCAAGGAGAAAAGACACCTCCTTTTTTGGCTGATGTTAGCCCCCAAGGAAGGTAGGTATTACACAGGGAGGCTGAACAGTGGAAAGATGACTAACTGGACCTTTACTGTGATGAGATGCCAGTAGGTGTCTGAAGAATGTATAGCACACTTATACACACGAAAAGGAGGGGGAAAGGTTTCTCATCTCTGAATCCTGAGCTTTGCTGTGTTATTCACAGATAAGTGATGTTGCAGATGGCAAAGAGCCAGTTGTATAGTTAGGCTGCAATTTTACCATGCCGATCACCAGCAAAGGTGTTGTCAAAGATATCTTCTGTGCAATCACATTTCTTTCCTAAATGCATAGCAGGTTGGGCAAGTGCAAACCTCCTTCTTTACCCTTGCCCACAGGCTGTGTGCAACTAGGGCTATGTGTTGAAGGCCCAAGACCATCGCCTGTTTTCTGTGGAAGACAGTCTTCCCTTTCTAAAGTCCAGTTATTAAGAAAAAAGATTCCTTCCTCCACATCTCAATTTAACAATTACTGAGGCTTCCTGCACTATCCTGCACATCTCATGGAGTAAGTGACTCATAGAATCCCTGTGTTGCTGAGCAGAAATTAAAAAGAAAAGAAAACAAAACCAATTTACGTCATTGAGGCTAAACTGGCCCTTGGAGGAAGCTCTCTCCAGGTCTTTGAAAGATGTTCAGAAGGATGCTTACAAAACAAGCCTTTAAAATACATCCCGTTTGTGAAGATAACCTGATTTGCAAGGAAAACTTGAGGACACTTGGAATGTTCCAGATTAAAGCAAAGAATCACAGAATGATGGACTATCGTGAGTCAGAAGGGACCCACAAAGATCATTGAGTCCAACTTCTATCATTGAGTCCAGCTCATAAAACAGGTTGTCACAGCTTGTTGGTGAGTTGTTTAAAAGAGAGACTCACGTGCATGTTTTTAGCTTTATTTGCTTAAGGGTTTATAAATACTTCCTAGAAAACAATAAGAAAAATATATCTGATTCTTCCTACAGGAGAAGGCATATCAGACACAAACTCCAGCATGGTAATATAATGCATTTATAAGGTTTGAGAGCTGATGAAAGTCAGTGGTTTAGTGGTTGTAATTCTGTTCAGGAATGATTACATTTTACAGATAAAATGCTATGCACTTGCTTAGGTCCTGCAGAAGCATTCAAGATTTCTAAAAGCCATGTTTGTGTTTAAAGACTGAACAGAATAATAATCTGTAAAACCTACTTTGTTTGAAGAGTTTGCAATCTCATCCTGTACAGGAATGACTAGGAAACAAAATGTCACTCTGTGTTAATGTAACCTCTGTCTTGCCTAGTCTAGCTTTGGTGTGTGATGTACTGTGTAGCAGCAATCACCAGATAAGTTTTGTTGGATGTTAAGCCTGAAGAGAGACGTAACCATGTGATTCCTCTACCGTTCACGTTGTTTGTCCCCAGGCAGGTATTCAGGTTTTATAAGTGATGAGCTCATTGAGATTTCTGCTTCTTAAAAGCACCTCAGGGAGACATTTGTCTGTTTGCCATTCTGTATTTAAAGTCTCCAACTGCAGAAATTGTTGCAATGTCTCCATTCAGCTATCAGTATAGAATCAGTAGCTTAGATTTGTAACACACACATCTTCCTATGGATGGTTAATGCTGGTTAATGAATCAGCTTTGGAAATCAAACAGAAATAATCACGAGGAATCTTTTCCTCATGACACATAAACACTTTCTACTTACTCTTTTAATTGTGCATTTGTGAAGTTTTCTTGCAAACCAAGCGTGTGCTGAGTCCACTGTTTGAAAGAGTGGATCACCCATGAATAGCAGGTATAAGGAGTGGTGGGGAGAGGCTTAGAAAAATGAGCCCATGAGAATCAGAACCATAGAATGGCTTGGGTTGGAAGGGACCTTGAAGATCATCTAGTTCCAGCCCCAAGAATAAAATAACTGAAATCAGAAACCATTTTGGAAAATGTCTGCAATGCAAGTCTTCAGCAAGAATCTATTTTTAGGAGAACACCAAATTGCTTTTGGCTACAGTAGGAATTCTGGACATAATTCTGCAATCAGTTTAAACTAGTGCACAAGATGTACAAATGCCAATTATATCTGTCTCGCCATATTGCATTTTGATATTTAAATTGCCTGATTAATGCAGTCTCCCATACTAGATGATAATCCAGCTGAAGAATATTAATTTTCCTAAGAAACATAAACAGAAAGCTAATTTAAAAACAACAAGAAGATAACAAAAACTCTCTATGCAAGGAACATTCTATCTTCCTATTATTAATAATATAGTATGTGTCCAGGACTTTTTATGTTAAAGAATTTGAAAGCACTTTAGAAACTGGTAAACTCTACTGTGTATAGCATCACACTGCAGTCTTAGAACAGGACAGCTGTTTAAAGTGAACAATAAACACAATCCTGTAGAGTGCCAGAAGAGGCAGACAGAGGGACCTGTAATAAAGAAGGTTGTGAGAGTACAAGTTTTCCCTTGATGTGAATGAAACATTTAGCTAGCTTTAAAATGGCTGTCTCAAAGTTTTAGACTGCTTGCCTTTGCTGTGTTTAAAGAACTGGCCTGTATGAAGGTAACTCTCATGACATCCGTTGATGAGGAAATGTAAGCTGCAGGAGTTGTCAGTGCAGAAAACAATGGCCTCATGTATGTACCACAAACAATATATATATATATATATACATATTTATCCAACATAGGAACTATGGAGAACAGTCAGACTTGTTCTGATAAGGTCATGCCAAATCATGCTAAACATCACCCCAGGGAGGGAATAGATAAGGTTAGGATATAAAAGAGTGTTAGGAGTTGGTGTAAATAAGAGAAGAAGAAAGAGAAATAAAGAGAAGAAGAAGAAGTTAGAGGGAGAAAAAAAGAAGAGCTTGGTGGGGAAAGATGAAATTGGAAACTGAGGAGATGCTGTGTCCTCTTCTCCTCCACCCAGTCAGGAATGCCTTCTTGGTAAGCTCTGCGTCTTCACCCTTTGGTGAAGAATACTCAGGATAGTATAAATCCTTGGCAGGGCTCTGAAACAGGCAAAGGTTGAACTATAAATACTTCCAAATTTCTGAGACTGTCTCAGTGAGAGCCCTGCTAAGGGCTCTCTGAAACAGGTAAACGCTGGACTCTAGTAAGTGTCCTTTGACATGACAGTAACACACATCTTAGAAGTGAGTGCCCAACACCATGCATTCTGAATACCATGTGTTGAGTTCTTCAGATGTGCATCCAAACATCTCTTTCATCATGCTTTGTAACAACTTGCCTTACCTCTCTGTCTATGGTGAGCTGATGGATTCATTCCTTCTTATTTTGCTTAACTAGTAGGTCTTTTGAAACAGGGCTCTCTCATATTGCTCTCTAATTTTAGTGACTCTTTCAGAAGTATGTTTTTTTGATCTGTGATGTATCTCAGTGTGAGCTAAGTGGCAGAGCACAGAAAGTAGGAGAGACCTGTACATTGTTCTATTTCTTCTATATACTGGTATATGGGCATTGTCTAAGCAACTCTCAGGGTCTTCTTAGTGCCTTAAAGAAATCAGATGTTAAATATCATCCTAATTTCCGCTAACAATCAATTTCTGTTGTCTGCTGAGAAGTTGTCATAACTTAGAGTATCTTGGATTAACCAGACTGGAAATTGGAAAGAAAAAACAAAACAAACAAACAAACAAAAAACCCACAGCACTACTGAATGATTTTTCTCAGGATAAAATGCAAAGAATTTGAAGATTTAGTCTGGGAAGAGCTGAAGTGGCTGCGGCGACTATGCTTTTTCCTCCTCATGACTTTTGTCTACTTCGTTATTTGAATGTGGTATGCACTTATATGTCTTGCTGTCCTATATAAATACTGACATTAGAGTACTCTTTTAGAATACAGACCTGTAAGGGAACAGGTTGGTATTATACTGGTGTCAAGCCAAATCTTAGTGCTGCTAAAAGCTTCCAAACCTCTTTGCCTGTTCACTGCAGGGCAGCTACAGAGCAGTAGCATAGCTTTACTTTTATTCAGTGCTTTAATCAAGTAGACACTCATATCTTCATTAAATATAGGATTTCTGAAGTGTTTTAATTTCATTCTGTTCTATTTCAAGTGACACTGATTTGCTCAGGATTATTCTGGAATTGTTGTGTAGAAACAAGTTTATCTTAGTCCTGCCTGAGATGTTAGGGTTTGGCAGAGCTGGTTAATGTTAGTAAGTCTGAAAAAATCACTTCCAAAATTAAACCAACCTTCCCCAAAACCTTTCATGAACTGTTGGTGGCAGCAATGTAATATGCCAGTCCGTTCAAGGTATAGTGGGAAGAGACCAATAACATCCAAGCATTTTATTTATTGAAAGCAAGACCTTCAGCATCTGAAGCTTCCCATTTCCACCCTCATTGACCTTGCATTTGAGATTTTAACTGCAACGGGCTCAGAACTGGTGGTGGTGATTTATATTTCACTCTCGCTCTTGATTTCACTTTGATGTCCATTCAAAATGATTGACTTGCAAAGTAGTTCTTCTTCCGTTGGGTCTAGAAGAGTGAAGATGAATAATCATGGAGATTTTGTTCCAAGAAGAATATCTGTGTATCATCCATATCATTTTGGAAGAAGAGGATAATGCAACTATAAAATAACATGTTTTAATTACGTATATTTTTACTCACAGTATATTTACTGTGGAATTCCTGACAGTTATTTTGAAGATGACTTTGACTTTTCACTTATACATATTTCTCTTTAGATAATTGAAAAAATCTACTAGCAGAAGACACTAAACTATGGATTGAGGCTATGAATGAAACATTGTTGTTCTCTTACTATAAGTTAACATATTTCAAAGATTATACATTTCAACTCATCCTAAAATGACTTAAAATGTGAGTTCTAATAAAGTTCTCTCAGCTTATGTACTTACAAGGTTCTATGTATGCATGCAATTAATTTACTGCTCTATTTGCAATACTATTAGAATTGCTTCAGTGTTCTTGAGATTACATTGTCAGTTGTGCACAAAACTTAAAGTTTACAAGAAAAACATTAAATTTTAACCAATTGGGTAACTAATCTGGGAACCATATGAAAAATGCTATTGTGTTCAATTATTTTTTTGTAATAATACTTGGCCCAGAACAGGAGACAAGTATAAACATAAATCCTGGCTTAAAGAGTTTGCAATTTAAAGCCCTTCAGAAAATTACTTACATGCATATGAAAAATCCAATTAACATTAAAGTTATGCACTGTCAAATACAGGGAATGGTTGTTTTCTAACACAGGATTAGTATTAATGTATGATATTGGCAGCATATGGTTGACAGGCTGTCGAAGACATGCTGTTACTTCAGGGTTTCTTTAGTAATTGGCTTCAAAATACATTTTATTATTTGAAGAAAAGAACAGTTCTGAAAGAGCCAGCAATGCAACTGAAATATCTATGATGAGATATACATAGTAAAACCTTGAGTTGTAGATAATGAAAGCACAGATAAATTGTAAGAGCAATAACCCAGACCTTAAAAACAGGTTGGAGAAATGAACAACTACAAAGTTCATTACCTGTAATCCTACAGGATTCACATTTATTTTGAGGGAGGATCATTGCAGGCATAGACGCAGAACACTGAATTTATAAGCCTCTAAGATGTTTCTAATTTCCCTGTCAAATACATGAATTTTGGAAAAGGGTAGGCAGTTTATGTGAAATGAAATGCTTCTTTGAAAAAAACATTATCATACCAAATTAGCAATTGCTAATTGAGTGCCAGATACAGTATCTGACTGGAAGGGGGTATCTTTGCATGGCAATGTGACAGCTTTATAAATACTCTACTACAGGAAATTCTTCTGCATGTCTAATTGTTAACACCACATTGCATTCACAAGGTTATATAAAAGCTGCCAGACATTACTCAGAACAAATGAGAGCCAAAGAACACCCAGCTTTCAAGTTAGTATTGCTAATAATATTGTACAGGGGAAGTGTCTGTCAAAGCAGAGGTCTAGGGATGTATGTATAGCTTCCATTATTATTTATATTACAACAGTATGCAGGTATTCCAGACAAATTTAGTTCTCCTTAGACACACTGCATACAGGTAGAAAGGGATGTTGCCTTTGAGAGCTTAAATCAAAACAAGATAGGTGAGACAAGGAAAAGCAGAGGAAAAAAGATACATACTTCTACATACAAAAAGATTTACTTCTGGCCAGCCAACAAGTGAGTGACGGGCAGATGGGCTGAGTCCATTCCCCTTGCCCTTCCCCAAGAACAGTTCAGGGCAGGCATTCTAGCTGCCCAGATGGCCTGATCTAGAACAGCGGCATCAAACACCTGCTTTGCAAAGGTGCCCATGACCAAGATACCTGGGAAGACAATTTTGAGTGGATCTGCCAGCTATCCAGTCCGTTGTACTGCAGACAATGCCATTACCCTTCTGGTTCCAAGGCTTCTGTTAGGTATATAAAACAGGATGCTTGAGAAGCACATAGCCTAAGCTGGACTTTATTACTATTTTATTTTTATAAGCAAAAATATAAGAGGAAGCTCAGAAGTTGTGTGCTTAGCTAGCTTGCCCTTGTTCTGCCATGTTATCCTTCATAGTTTTACACATATACTCTTCCTTAGGTGTACGTGAATAATTTTCCCTATGTTTTCATATTGTTCTTCAGCACAGTGAAGCAGCAGATATTTGGCCTTTGCAAAAATTGTAAAAATCAAGATGTAAGCAAAGGAAGAAATTGTGTAAGCTATAGAAATTAGACAAAGACACTAGTACAATAGTCTGGTGCAAATATTCATTAGGGTGCAAATATTTGTTAGAACAAATAAATATGTGATCCTACCTTTCCCTTATCTTCTGTTCTTAGTGCAGCTTAGAAAACCAAAGCTAGGACAAACAGTGTGTAGTCTTGCAAGAAGGAACTTGCATCAAAGGCCTGCTCCAGCCCTCTCTAATGTTTCTTCTCTTGCAAGGCAAAGGATACCATCCACGTTAATCTTTTTTTTTTTTTTTTTTTTTAACTCCTTGTCACAGATCCTCAGTTTCAATGAATCTTGGTAGATCTGTATTTAGAAAAGTAATTTCTTGATGTCTTAATGACTGTTGCAAGACTCCATTACCTATCCAGAAGCCGTCTATTCATACAAAGTATTTATATACAGGTAACTACTGGCTATCACATAGCCACGCCATAGAGGGGTGCAGGACAAACATATCTAATGTTTCCAGTCCCTCTTCTGCTTTTGGAAATGCCTTGATTTAGGAATCAAGGTTATTCGCTGTTAGTGCCTATCATTATTCCCAGTTTGCTTAAGGTCTGCAGACATATACTGCAAGTAAGGCACAACATTTTTATTTTTTTTTAATAATGGTCTTGGTACAGGAAATTATTACCCTCAACATTCTGCATGATTAAGAACAATTCCAGCCTATGCATTTCAAATGGGGTGGAAAATCAGATGTTCTTCACTGCTAACATTCTCACAATGGCTCATTTTGTGATTAACAAGAATCTCACTAATGTGACTTTTATTTTTGAATATTCAATTGCAGTTTGTACGCCTTTACTTGCATACCCACTATTTGTTTTTAAACTACTTTGGCATACAGTGACAGCAGAGGCAGGACCATTAGCCTTCATTACAAAACTGAGTAATGGAAACACTCATCATTATCCTGATAATGCCATTCAGTGTCATACTGCCAAATGCCTATTTTCACTGACATTTCTGCTCACAACTGCAGATACTGTAATTGCTATGAGACTTCCTCATTTTTTGGTGTGCTCATTTTTAAATGACAATATTGTGAAATATATCTGTCTACTGATAGTTTCTCTAGTCCCATTGAAAACCTTTTCAGTATTCCTTAGGTTGTTGTATTGCAACATAAATCTACAGAAGTTAATGTTGAGAGGAAAATGGGTGAGGGGTGCAACTTGAAATGCTTTACTAGATTAGGTGAAATAGAATGACATGAGAAATCCCTCATACAAAACCTTTCTTTTTGAACATATAGGCTACAAGACTTAACTCATTTTTGTTTGTGCCTTGCCTATACTTGTGCATATACTTTTCTCATAGTGTATCTGAATAGAAACTTCTTATGAATGAAAATTAGTTTTAAAAAGGCTTTGCCAAGCATCCCAAGTTTTAATGCAAACATTCATGCGAGATGAGTTAAGCATACATTGTACTCAGTTCACTGGGCATAAGACTGAACTGTTTGAAAAGCTCCAGATTTAAGTTTGTATATCTACTTTGAAGTAGCTTCAACAGATTTAATATTCCAGGAGCTAACATTCAACACTTTCTGTAAAATGAGCTTTCTGAAAATGAGCTCCCCTTAAAATATCAGCACTGAAATCCTGCCAGAGGTCCTGCTCAGGAATGAAGGTTCCATCTTTCCCTTTTAGCATCAAAATAAGCTTCTTATGAAAATCTATCTTATTTATTTTCTTATTCAAATGTTATGTTATTCTGCTAAAAAGACATTTCCATGATGTTATAAGCAATTTTGAAAAGTGAAATCCTTGAGGATACTTCACTAGAAGCAGAAAAACAGAAATTATACTGATGGAAAATATAAAGTTGTTTTTCAAATCTAAAATTGAATGACTGTGTTTTCCCTTTAATGTGGAGTCATTAGCTGCATGGATAGCTGCTATAGTAAGTGTATGATCAAATGTCAGGCAGTGTGCAAATATCGTACTAATTTATGCAGTAGAGGAATACCAATCAGCCCTTGGCAGTAACCATGACTGGATGACTGGATCACTGGATGACTAGAGTTTTAACTTTTTGGGTCTGAATCTTACTTTCATTTTCTCCCACAGTAAGTGTTTCTACAAATTCTGCCTCCACATGTGCAGCTGATCATGCTGGACAGCATGTTTCAAGTGTGATGCTAGGAAGAATTCCTGATCTTGTGCCTGCAATCTGGAGGCACCATGAGATGACTTTCCAGACATTTACATTTTTATTGGCAGTTGTCTTGACAAAGTTTGGAGTAAAATAATCTCCCATTAGAACTAGGATTCATATATATATATTTTTCCTTTTATCATGGAGTAATAAGCCAGAACCTACTGTTCTGTGCAGCTTTATACATTGTGCTTAGGGACATGGTTTAGTGGGTGATATTGGTGGTAGGGGGATAGTTGGACCAGATGATCTTGGAGGTCTTTTCCAACCTTAATGATTCTATGATACATATTGAATAACTCATTTTAATAACCTACCTTAAAACTTATGAAATGGCAGTTGTCCTGTTGAGGTTGTGTCTTGCATCTAGTTACTGAAGTTTATCAATGATCTGCAGTTACTATTTTGTTTTGAAAGTATAATTAAAGTATACATTAACCAATATCCTGCATAACAGACAACAGATATAAAAAGACATCATCTCTTCAAATATTGGTTTCCTCACGGACAGGGTACAGGAATGAAGCAGGGGAACTTATTAGTTTCTTTATTTGCTGTAACATTTTTTTACAGTCACACAGAATACTAAATTTTACATAGCTCTCTGGTATACCAGCATCGGCCAATTATATTACTGCTGGTAATCAGTTTACTTATCTGTCATATTTCTGTCACATTGACTTTGTGTGTAAGAATGCACACTGTGCAGTCTAGAAATCTTTTCCATTGTTTATACTTGTATTCATCTCACATGCTGAGCAACTAGGCTTGCACTTCATGGGATGAAAACAGTAGTGGTTGATCAGTACTGGAGTGAAAACCTTATTGTGAAAGAAGGTAAATTAAGACACTCTGGTATCTTTCAAATGTGCTAGTATATAGGAGGGGAAAAAAAAAAAAAGCCTTAACATTTGTTAAAGTAATAGCTTGTAGAATTGCTCAATATAGCATACAATTTAACCCAACACAACTTGTTTTTTGTTCATTTGTTTGTTTGTTGTTGGTTATTCTATGAGATAACACAACTGTTTTTAAATGAAAGCTCTCTCACCTGATTCAAGGTCAGTATGTAGGCATTATGCAAGTTCATGCCCAGGGCACCTACTGTGGAGCCAAGGACAGGCTAAATTTTTATGCAGCCATAACCCAGAACAATGTAATCATCAAAGAAAGGAGACACAGAATGAGGACCAAAAGGCTGTTGGGCAGCAGGCACCATTTAATTCCTCTCACCATTGGCATGCTTCTGCCAAACCTAACAGAAGAATTTTGCTGTCACATCTCTGCAGCTTTTACTGGCATAACTAACATAAAGCAGACACGTCTGTTGTCAAAATATCATCAAAGATAATCTGTGTTTTACCTAATCATGCTGAAATCATGACAGGATGGATAACTGGAGCTGCCTCACTCCTTGCGTGACATCCTCTCTGTGACCCATCATTTTTGAGGGCATCTTTCTCTTTAAGTCCTCCCGAAAATTGTGTCCAACATTTTGATGGATGTGAACTGCTGAGTAATAGAGTAATACAAAGTCCAGTGCAGCACTCTAATCTCAGTTATTAATGTGCAGATAATAATTACATTCCATTAGTAAATTGGCAGGATATATTCAATTCTTTTGCTTGCAGTAAAATTTATTGGTATTTTGGCAAAATATGCCTCATCCATTTCCAAACAAGTAAGCGAATTTTAGTGCTTCAAGTCATAACCGCAGAAAACTCGTACTTGGAAGAACTAACAAGTGGCTAAGAATTGATTGGCTTCTGACATTTTACATTGAAAGATGGCTACCAATTGCACTACTTCTGTTTTTTATCTACAATATTTTAACTAGAAGACTATTTCAGAAATTCAATCATTTGGTGAGGAATTTGTTCCTAATTTCCATTCCAGATTTATTCTTTACTATTGTATATTCATTTGTATTAGAATTAATGCATAATTTTTTCAGCTTAAATATCTCCTTTCATTGCTCTTTGTATACAAAGATAATTTAATCTCTTTCAGCATTCAAGATTTTTTTTTCTTTCTTTTTTTTTTTTCTGTCACCAGATCTTTTCAAATGATGTATGTACACTTTAATTCAAATCTGAAATAGACCCCCTTCTTACCTGTGCATTGATTGTTTGAGGAAGAACTCTACTACCAGGAGGGCCAAAAATACTTTGTTTCCTGCCATTGTAACAGTATTATTTTTTTTTCCCCAAGCTCTGGCAGAGTTCAACTGTTGACATGATCATACGGTTTGAAGCAGTATTTCTTTCACTAATAATATTAAAATTGTTTCTGTTCACGTTCAAGATAAATTCTTTAGTCCTACATAACTCATTACGTAACCTCAGCAAAAGCTTTTTGCAAATCCTTTTTCATCTTGAGAACTATTCTATTGTGCTTTCTCTACTCTGTATTTGATGTTGTCACATCCTGCTTCAGTAGTTCTAGTTCTTCACCTCATTACCCAGGTTTCCTGCATTACTCCACAAACAGCTTCATTACTTCCTTCTGATTTCATGATATTTCCTAAATCAGTTCAATATAGCCAACCTGATCAATTCTCTCACCCACAGAAGTTTGTTCATTCAATTTCTTCCGTTTGTTCTTTCATTCCTTCTTTCATTCCTTCTTTCATTCTTTTGTTCTGGTGTCTTTTATCTTATTCTTTAGTATAGCCTTATTCCAGACCACAGCCTTGTTGTTTACATTGTTTTTCACCTGTTATTTTTTAACACCGACAGTGGAGACAGCATAAATCTCTCCCAGCCATAACAAAACACTTGCCTCCTAGATGGATGTTTTCCTTCATCTATTTTTGTAGTCTTGGTTGCAGAAAGTCAGTGCTCCAGGCAGTCAGGTGTAAACTCCCCTGAGAACTATGCTCTTTCTGTGAGTGGTTCCTAAAGACTAAACATCTCAAAGTCCTCTCCCTCACACCAATTCCTGAGACATCTGTTTGGTGTGATCATAGTCATGGCTTCAGCCTCCTCCTCAAGGAGCAAGGGGTGGGCCACATCACCAATGTTTAGACATCTGTATGGGTATTTCTAGATTGTGATCCATCTCCTGGCAATGTGTGTATTTTGGTGAGATTAATCATATGTGTCAGCTTCTCTCCTTTGACCACAAAGGAAGCCCAGATCAGGAGAGGAGAACTGCTTTGTTTCTCCATGAGGCTGTATCCACACCACAAAACTGAAGGTGTTCAGGCATGTTCCTGGACAGTGAACACATCTGGCTTGAGGCTATGCCAACAACCTCTTGCAAAAGGATGACTGCTTGTGAAGAGTCCATTGGGAAAGGCTCTTTAGAGCCCTTGGATCAGTTTAGTCCCTTAGTTATGCCTGGGGGCTGTATGGGAGAGAGATGTATGACTTGAGACAAAAGCAGTCTGGGGACAACCTTAATGGCCTGGCACCAATTCTGGGTATCATTTCACATTGTAACAATGTCTTCTTTAAACCTCTTATAACTTTGTCCCACGTCTGGTGTAATTCTCCTCCAACCTTTCCAGTGGGAAGTACTGTCCCAGCCAGGAAGAATTAATGGTGTTTTGATGTACCCAGGTTCACTACTTTCAAGTGGAAAACTACTCAGTATTTGTGGTCTTTTCAGTTCCTTTCGTGGATATTAAACTGCTTGGTAACTAAATATACTCTAAAGAGAGGGTACGTTTCATGTAATTGCTCAATATTCTATTGTCATCAGTCTTTGTGTGGCTGTGGTGGAAAGTGAATGGTTCAATATTCCTTGATAAAAATGCTTATATTAAAGAGCTTAATTTCTTTCTCTGCCTATTTACTTCTCCACTGTTTGTTTTTATGCCCACTCTCCCTTTTGTGAATTTGACAGGAAAATATGGAATAATTTTTGCTGTGGTTCTGGCACAGCTGGCCTGCATATGACATTTTACCTACGATGTCATGTGCCGAAGTAGTTCATTAATGCTTCCAAAGCAATCATCACTACATCTTATTTTTTTTTTCTTGTCCTTTTAACCCAGCAGAATTATGGAATTGCTTTCATTCTGAGATGTAAGTTACAAGACATCCGGGCTTTTGCCTTAACATGTGCTTTATTTTTTCAAAGGTACCAGTGGGAATTCAGCTCCAGAACTGCAAGGAAGGCCAGAGCCCTGCAGCATCAAAGAAATGTCTGAGCTATGTCACATTGTTTGATATTCATAGGCTCTGTTTTGCTCCATGAGTGGGTGCCTCTGCCCTTGAAAGCATGCCAGTGCTCCTTATTTCTTCCATCCACGGGTGGATGGTATTGCCCACATATTTTTGTAAAGCAGCTGGGAGATAAAATACACTGTATATTTGGCATGTCATTATAGTAACATTACAATAGCTATTGTGTCTTTGTGTACAGTAGATATTTGTGTCTTTGGATATTAAATCAAGATTTTAGTAGGAGGATAAAAGCAGAGCTTTCATTTTTAGTCAGCTAAAATTTTGATTTCTACATAATTGCATTCATAACACATTCAGTGCCTATGATGACTTTATGTCCCTCTACAAAGGGCTCATCCTCTATGTGAAGAATTGTCAAACCCTTTCTCCAGTCCACTCTCATGAAAGGTGGAACTAAACCTGCAACTTCTAGGCACGTGCATTCCTGCTCCCATAGCACATTTGTGCTCCTTGTCAACCCTGCCAATGCTGTCAATCCTCCTGTACTCTAGTACAACACTTGCAAGAGAAAGATCCCTCCCAGTGCATCTGTGGGAGGGAGTCCTGTTGGGCTTCAGTCCCATTTCTGTATTTCGTGGGGCTCAGGGGTCTCTGCTGTTCTTCATGGCTGTGACAGTGAGGAGGAGATTACTGAGATATGAACTTTGCTTCTGACACAAGGACCAGGTTTTGGAGCAGGTCTGTAGGGAGGCTCAGCTGCAGCCCCACTGAACCCCCAGGCCAGGGCCAGATTCCTCTTGGCCAAGTTCACCTCACTTCTACTGGGCTGCACCCATGACATAAAACCTCTGGTGACGCTGAGCGATAATAAAATAAATGCCTTTATTTTCAATAGATGGACAAAACAGACCCAAAACTAGACAGTATTTTCCTGAATTGCATGGGCACTATTGAATACAATACAAATGATGTTAAAACATATATATCTATATTACGCTTCTTATCTGCTTTGTTAGTTATAGTCTTTATATAACATCTCTGACACAGACAAAAATATACTTTTTTATTTTTAACAACAGCCACAAATACTGCCCTGATTAATAACAGACTTACAATAACTCACTGTCTAACTGCACATGGTACTTGATCAAATATGCTTGAAGGGCAGAAGGAAAAATGAGTAACAATTTTTTTCCTACGAGAAATATTTGAAATCCTAAATTATTGCACTATAAGAAAATAAAAGACTAAGTCTGACTTTTACTTTATTTGATCACTTAATGTTTACATTCAGTTCAGGTTCACAAAAGCATGTTTTATTTATAATACATATACTATCCCATATGGATAAATATAGATGAAATTATAACTTTTTTTGATGTCTCAGCTACGTATTAACTTTGATTTTATGAACACATTTCATGCAAAGGAGGTAAAAAAACCTGTCAAATAATTGTTATTCACAGATGTTAAGAATCTAAAAGTGAAGTGTATGATCTTGATATGAATATTTTATCTAGAAATCTTAGGCTCAGAAACAATAACCTCTGTGTCTGAAAACGAGCTGTTTACTTCACTCATTGTAGATCCAATTTACTGCACACACTACTACTGTCTACAAATAGCAAAAGTGGAGAAGGAACATTTGATGATTCACAGGAAAATAAAGTCTACTTGAAGAATCACATCCTATTGGCATTTTGCCTGTAGAAAAAACTTGGTTGTATTCTGTTCTCTCTTTCTCTCTCTCTCTCTCTTTTTTTTTTTTCTTTTCTTTTTTCTTTTTTTTTCTGCAGCTGTCATAGATACGGCCTTTGGTTATATGATCAGCTTTGTATAAATCTACTGGTAGGATAGATGAGCTAAGGCAAGAAAACTTGTAAACAGACTTTGCATGGATTGTTTTAGTTTGGATTGTGAAATCATCCAGTCCACAGTGCAGCCCACCAGTGCAGCCACTGCAGCCATTGTTGGACTCATGCAAAGACACACTCGGAGACTTGCCATGTAGAAAGCAGAGCTGAGGTCAAACTATGAACAGACTTCTGTGTTGCTTCTACCTTTTGCATGATAAACCTTCCATGGCTTGTAACAGTGCAATAACCTTTCAGTTTCCTCAGAGAGGACTGGAAAACCTTGTAGGAACCATTTTCTCGCAGAAAGTGTAGTTCCATCTAACCAGGAAAACTTTGCAAAATCACAGTGATCTCACAAGAATATTCAATAGGATAAACACTATAAAATATTCTGATAATGTTGAAAGCATCTGGGTTGAAATTTTTGGACCAACACATTTTAATTTTTCATTTGACATTTCATATTAAGCATTTTAAAAGCCTTTATGTTTTTATAGCAATGAGGGAATACAAGAGAAATAAAATACCTTAAAAGAGTCCAGCTGAATCCCCTTGCCCATTTCCCTCTTCTCCCACTCTTGAGAATTTTGAAATACATAATACAGAAATGCTGCTGGCCAATATGCAGCTTCTCATAGTGAAATTTTACCAATTCCTAGACAAAACAAAAGTAAGATAAAAATTTCAGGAAAATTTATAGGTAGCTGTCAATCAGGATCCCCTAACTTAATTTGAAACCTCAATGTAAAGCATTGGCTATGGAAGCAGGTAAAACTCACTTGGTATTTCCTCATAAAAAGGGATTCAGGCTAGCGGATTCGGGTCAGAAACAGATAATTCACCAGTGGCTCTGTTCTTCCCTCTCTTTCTTCCATGCGATTTCTTTCTGCTTCTCTTTTCCATTGTTCAATAGGCAATGAACAGTCTGGGCTCGTGTCTGGTTTGTGAGATCTGCAGCACCCTGAAATTCATCAGTAGCTTGTTCACTCACCCCACAGGAACTTATATTCTCTTTGCTATATTGACTCTTCTGGGGTTTGGTGTAGATCTTGATTTTGATTTCCTTCGCCCAGACCACACCCAATACTTTTTCACAGAGTAATACTGCAGTTCACAATGCATACCCAGAACTCAAATGTAGTATTATTCCTAATGCACTGTATGCAGGAAAAAATAATATCTCTAAAATTAATTTTATCTACATATAAAATATATATATGCCATTAAAACTCCACAAAAGGAGCAAAAACATATCTAAGGATTCAACCTTGAGAAAGTTTATGTCAACACTGAATGTACAAGTTGATGGCTTCTTCCTTTAGCAGCAAAACCTATTCTTACACTTTCTATCCTCCAGCATATTTCCTCCTGCTGTAGATGTTAAGAAGAAATTTTCACCAGTGACTAGCAAGAGGAGGATATCTGGATTTCACTTGCATGTTTTGTATCATGCGTAGATATTAAAAAGAATTACTGGAGCATAACTCTTAATTGTACTAGCTATTAGATCTTCCACTGTGAAAGGCACGGTACCAATGAGGACAGACACAATCATCTCAGCCGTGGGCAAACGGAAACAAAATTGCGTGTTCCCTGCTGGCCAGACCGAAGTCAGAAGAGGCTTAATCTCCCTACTTTGATGTTCCTAGCCAGCTTTACAATTTATGAGTGAAGTCACACCTGTGCCTGACCGCTGCTGGTGCTCCACAGAGGCACCAAGTTTGCCCAGGAGGATAGCTGTGATAAAGGAGTCTAGTCTATATAGACAATGCTGTGTGTTTTGCTGTGCTTGTGGGTTCGGCTTTCCTTTCAGATCCCCTCCAAGCTGCTGCTGCTGCTTCTGGAGGTGGACACTTATAGACATGGAAAGCTCTCCACCAAGCTTCTCTTCCCATAGGAAATCAATTTTTTGAGAAAAGGTGATTTTCCATGGAAAATTTACTCTTTCCAGAGTAATCCCAGCAAGTCCAACCCAAAAGACTTTTTGTTGTATTTGAGACTATGCTTTTTTTTTTTTTTTTTTTTTTTTAATAAGTGAAAAATGGGCATTTTCCCCATGGAAAGCCCTTTAATCTTAATTTTTTCAAGCAGCCTCCTTCATTCTCTTTACTTTTCAATATTTGCTCCATTGTTGTGGTTGCTCGGTGTCAGACTGATTTGCTTAGTGTTCATTTTGATGATAAATCAAGATAAGGCTTCTTTCTACAACATTGCAAAGTTCTATTCAGTTTATAAAAGTTCTGTCATTTTTCACAAGTTGAGTTTCAACTCCAATTATTGCTTTAAAATTGTTGTTATCCTCCATTGGTGACAGCCACTAAACACAGGAAAAAAGAACACCTATAATTACATACTTTGCTTAAGGTCATCTTGCGTTAGGTATAACATCACTTTAAACCTGTGATTTAATCTTTTTTTTTTTAATGAATATATAATGTTTAGCACTCCCATAAGGAATTTATTAATATTTGCACATTTTACTGTCTTATACAAATTATAAAATACTAGATTTGTATTCTTTGAAACACTTTATGAGGAAAAGAATACCAAACCAAAAACCCAAGGAAGTTATATATCTGTCTGCCCAGGCAACTAGCTCTTTAGTAATAAATCACTTATAGCTGTGACAATATATTTTCATACAATTCCAATAAAATGACTGATAGTATTTCAAAGTGACTGTATTATAATTTCTTCATATGATGTCTTAGCTAAATAACTGTTGCACTTTTCTCCTACTTATATTTTCAATTGTAAATATTTTTTTAATTACATAGTGTATAGTTCTGGGTGGAAAGAAAGGGATCTGAGTGTATCTTTCAGAAAACAGACTATGATCTTATCCAACATGTCAGATAACACCAGATAAGAGTTCCTCCTATGGGATGCTCCTGGTCATAGAACCAACTTAAAGTGGTATTTTATTCCAAAGTTTTGTTTTTCTTCTGATAAAATGACTCTGACTATTCTTTGTAGAATACCCTGCTTTGCATTGCTTTGTCTGTGGGTATAGGACTTTTTAATTATCTTCAGTGTTGGACAGCTCTGGACTTGAATCAACATAATTAAAGGCTTCCTTGTTTGTGAATGTTGAAGTCAAAGTCAGACTGTGTCGTGGATTTACAGGTGCAAGTTCGTTTAATACAATATTGTCACTTTTTACAAGAGTTGCTTTGTCCATGTGTTCTCTGCTGTACCTCGCAACCACAGCATCAAGGAAGTCCAGCTTTGGTGGTAAAGTCCCACTCTCAAATAAGTATTTAGCTATGTAGGAGACTATAATGTTAGTAAAGAAGGAGGTAAGCATTGCAAGTGTTTTAAATGGGAATCGCTGGATATAGATATTATTTTCATCTGGATAGCAGCCAGGATAGTAGATCAAGGGCTGAAGGTAAAGGTATGGTTCTCCTCCAGTTATTCTGAGAACAAGGCCAAATAAATATCCTGCAATGGCACCATAGGTGTTGGTTCCTTTAATAAATAGCACACAGAGGAGCTGAGGGAATATGATGATATAAACAAGGTCAGAGCTGAGGTACCACAGGCCGTAAACAGATGAAGCCAGCAGTGCCATTGCTGTTGCTGATGCTCCAAACAGAAAAACAGTGATTCTCATGACCCACACGATTTCCCTGTCTGAGGCCTGCAAAAAAAGTGCAGTGTTAGGTGTTTTTTTGTGGTAATATACATGTGCTTTCATTTATGAGCAGAGTATGTATAAGACACTACATTGTAAAAGGAAATTTTGCAAGACATTCAATAATATTTACAAACTAATATCTCTATCTCTATCTCTATCTCAAGCACAGGAAAAAAAAAACAAGGGGTGTGGCTGTCAAGTTATTAATCTTTGTTTGTTTGGAAAAAGTTCGGAAATTTGATAGTGTGTCAAAGAAAAAACAACAACAGAGTTGTAGAAATAACTTTTAAAAATTACCACAATATGGATCAACAAGAAAAAAACATCTGTGTCAGAATATTTTTTCTCCATTTCCTAAGAAAATCTGTAACTCACTAGCCTGTTCTGTGCCTTTCCTCTGTGTCAAATGATTTCCTAAGAAATCAGTAATTCAGAAAGATGCCTTGTTTCATTAAGTATTTTAGGTAAAACTTATGGTTGCAACACTAATTAGGAGCTGTTTAGAATAAACTCCAGTGCCATGAAAACACTTGAAAGCTGTCTCCCCTGATCTTTTTCAACTGTGCCATTGGTTACAACCATAAATATTTTGTGACTTTCAATTTACTCAATATACTGTTAGGAAAGAAATGCTATACTTTTTCTAGTCATAGGCAGGAATGTGGAAGAGGTGTTTCATTAAGAAATGACACTCTGTGCTTCACCTAGTAAAAGTCTCACTGAAAATTTTTTCTAAAAGTAAAAAATGGAAATGTAATCTCACGTTTTGCCGAAATGAGAGTTGGTAAATGTTCCGAGCAAACATAGAACTTGCTGATAAAATCGAAGAGTCAGCCGATGACATGACGGCAGCAGATACCGCACCAAGGCCAAAGAATGAGATATAGACTGGACAAAGGTACTGGAGCACAATCGGTAAAATCATATCCGCTTCTTTTTTAGTCATGGGGTCAGGGACACCATACTCAGTCTGATTCCAGGCTGCAACATGGACACCAGTGTGTTGTGAGTAATGTGCAGTCATCAGCTACAGTATAGCTTTACTTCATGTATAGTAAAATATTTATATTGCTACATTTTCATTCGTATTCAGTGACTGAATTTGCTAGGGCTGGACCTAAACATTTGAGAGAGGCACAGTCCCACTGATTTCTGTTAGGCAGATTTAATTCTGCTCAGCATTTTTCCTTACCTCTAAGCTAAGTTTGACCACATCCTGTGGTAATGCAGTAGAATGTGTAGTATTAAATCTACATGACTCATAAACACCATTTTCCTCAGTAAAACCAACCTGAGATCCAAGTTTGTTTGTGATGTGTTTAACTACTCGCTTGAATTATTACAGGCTCAAAGCTCAAAGCCTTGTATTAAACATTTTTAATAGAGCTTTTCTAACAGCTGAGCTACATGGTCACTGCAATAGGGACAACTCTCACTATGACAACAAAGGTGAAAAGGGTGTTTTGATCAAGACAATAAATTCCTGATAAATGACTTCCCTGAAACAACTAGAATAAAACCACAGTCACTTTACACTTATAACTGTTATGATAAAATAAAAATACTAGCATCTAACTCAAAAAAATGTGAGAGAACCAGCCCTGCAGACCCCCAGGTCAGTGCAGCAGGAGGGCAGGAGTTGCTCCAGGCATGCAGCAGCAGTTCCCCTGCGGCCTGTGGAGCAGCCCCTGGTGGAGCAGGCTGTCCCCCTGCAGCCCATGGGTCCCACATGGAGCAGATCTCCACGCTGCAGCCCGTGGAGGAGCCCCCGGTGGAGCAGGTGGATGTGGCCTGGAGGAGGCTGCAGCCCATGGAGCCCTACTGTAGTGCTGCTCAGGGGGAAGATGTAGAAGAAGATGTATGGGGGGAAGGTATTTTTAGTTTGCTTTTAGTTTCTCACTGTACTAGCCTGCTAGTGATAGGCAACAAATAATATTAATCTCCTTATGCTGAGTCTGTTCTGCCCATGATGGTAACTGTTGAATGGTAACCTGTCCTCATCTCAGACCATGAGATTTTTTTTTCTTAATGGGAAAAACTTAAAAACGTAATGGGGTTTTTACACATTTATTACACTACTCATTTTTAATCATTTACCTGTGGATGCTCCAATTGCACCAATGAGTATTGCAGGAAGAGCCATCACAAGACAGCCAAAAGCAGCCAGAAATGACAAAACTTGAGCATATGTGGCAGATGATGAAGAAAGAACCCGCTGGAAATATGCTTGCCATGGGATTCCTCCTAATGTCTGCAAAAACAATGGACAACATCCTGTTATTGAGGGCTGACACTGGGTTTCTTTGCTATCATCATATAGAGAGAACATAGAAACATCTTTTGAATGCTGAAAGCTGTGATGCTGCTCTTTCATTCATTTATTGAATATCAGTCAGTTAGTAATAGCTGTAACTTGCACTCTTGCAAGTAATGTTGGACCTTTGTAAGACTACTTAAATTCCTCTCTTCTAGACAAGTTTTCCTTTGTACAATTAGCAACAACACTTCACATTTGTGTAGTTCTGTAATCTCAAGGTATTGTGAGCTGCATAAATATTTGATGAAGCCTTACAAAAATTTATAAAATAGTATTGGTATATCTCATATTTGGAGAACTTGGCTTCTCTCCTCAAAATTAGGTTAGTTACTGATAGGATTTGAAATCAAAATTTTATCTTGCACTGTGAATGCATGTGATCATCTAAACAAGGCAACAAGTTCTGTGTACATTCAACCTAAGAATCTGAAAATAATTCTTCCACTGTCTTGATCAAATATGATACCACTACAAATTAGGTGCAAAGCAGTAAAAGAATGTTTTATTTTATGGTGGTAACTCTTCTCTTGTTTTGGGTATATATAAATGAAAATCCTGATTAGACTTAAAGTTATACCTGCAAAATATGATATAAAGGAGTCTTATCAAAGGCTGAAAAACAAGTGCTAAAATTCTCTCTTTGGAGCAACATTTGAATAGCCTCCACTGAGTAAATAACTGCCTATGACTAAACAGTATGGAAAGAAAACAAAGCAAATTGCTCACTAAACATGAACAGTCCAGTTTTACACACTAAATGAGGCAGGAGGCATTTGGATCTAATAGTGTGTGTCCAGGTGTTTCATATATGCTTCATGCACACACAGGGATCAAATGAATATTTCACAGGCAACTCAGATTTTGACATACTATTTATGAGTGCTTTCCTTTGCAGTATTAATAACATTCCCCTAACAAAGCTTTCAAAATATGTGTAAATTTATTGAGCTCTAATAAAACAAACAAGATGAAAAGGAAACGTGTCACAATTTTGCAACATCAGAGCTTTCCTTTGTTCATCAGCAGAGATGAAACCTTCAAACTTTCAACACAGAATTCAGCTACTTGTGCTAATGCCATACATTTGCTCTCTGAGAATGTCTAAAAAAACCTAAACTGGATAAAATGATGCGTTTTACTAACTCTATTGTCAGAAAACTCTGAAGATTTTTGGCTGAGATTGTTTAAAAAAATACAGACAAAAAAAATCGCAAACTAGAGTATGATAACAAGTGCTGTAGAGTTGCTCAGGGACACTGAGAATGGAAAATGTTTTCTTATGGAAAGCATTTAATATCCACCAATCCCATGTGTAATATATGGGTGTTAAATAATGAAAACCTTCAGTTCATTCTGGCATGTGTGTGTGTGTATGAATTCATCCATCCATCTCTGCAAAGCTTCTGCTACATCACCTTCACCTTAAGGAATATTTAATCATTTGTGTAATGTATTTATTGCCTTCTGCAATATATAAATTCCTTTGCCAAGAATGACATCAGTTAAGTATTAGCCACACACTTTTAATTAATTTTAGCATAAGTCAAGTCTTGCAGCCTGATGATATTTAAATTGCATTCCTGGCACCGCTGACTTTGACAGCCGTGCCACAATATTGTACTGATATTTCACTGAAATCGTTCAAATGTGCAGAAATATTTAGCAGGAGTCAAGAGGGTAAGAGCTTTCAGGTTGCTGGAAACTCAGATAGACTCTGCTTTTTTTCTTTTTTTTTTTTCAGCTGTAACAGTAACACAGTGTGAGCACTTAGATGCTTCATTCCTTCACACAAGCCACCACTCACCAGTAAAAGAAAATTGTCCAGCCATGTGTAAATGTCAAGTGAGTTGATAGATCCAAGCCAAGGTGCTTGGTGCACCTGGTGCACAGCTGTGAACCCAATGTCTGTTACTGCAGGATGGGACATCGCAAAGGGTACACTGATCCACTGTAACCAAAGAGAAACACTCTGTTCAATTCTAATGTAGGCATGATAAACCCATGAAATTATATTAACGTTGGTTTGTTTCTCTTCTTCTTGCATGCTGCAAATCAAATTACAGGTTCACGTGCAGAATAGTCAGACTATGTGCCAGAGGAACATCTCCAAAATCCAGAGAGCTTGGTAAGAGATAGCTTACCTCTGTCCCGGACAGTGTGAGTGTGAGTAGAGAATTAATCAGTGTAAATCATACCACCAGCAGGAGACACATTTATATATTTTCATTATGTTTTCCCTAAATTCCGCATATAGTCTTTACACCCTTTCCTGAACCACACTATAGAGCAATATCTACATATAAAAGCATGCAAAAGATTCAGGATTTCTCAGTATAGGGGGACGAGACATCACAAACACAACTGAAGAATTGGAAATTTGTTTCTAATTCAACAAAACTGTATCATAACAAGAGAGGGGTGCTTTTGGTGAATCTCCAGATCTCTTGCTCCAAAACAGAATCATAGAATGGCTTGGGTTGGAAGGGACCTCAAAGATTGTCTAGTTTTGACCCCCCTGCCATGGGCAGGTTGCCACCCACCAGATCAGGTTGCCCAGGGCCTTGTCCAGCCTGGCCTTGAACTCCTCCAGGAATGGGGCATCCACAACTTCTCTGGGCAGCCTGTTCCAGTGTCTCACCACCCTCTGAGTGAAGAATTTCCTCCTAACATCTAATCTAAATCTCCCCTCTTTAAGTTTAAAACCATTCTCCCTCGTCTTGTCATTATCTGTCTGAGCAAAAATTTTCTCTCCATCTTTTTTTACAAGCCCCCATTAAATAATGAAAAGCTGCAATGAGGTCTCTTCAGAGCCTTCTCTTCCTCAGGCTGAACATCCCCAGCTCTCCCAGCCTTTCTTCATAAGAGAGATCCTCCAGCCCTCTGATCATCTTCATGGCCCTCCTCTGGACCCTCTCTAACAGATCAACATCCTTCTTGTGCTGGGGGCCCTAGACCTGGATATAACACTCCAAGTGGCAGAGTGGAGGGGGACAATCACCTCCCTTGACATGCTGGCCATTCCTCTGTTGATGCAGCCCAGGATGCAGTTGGCCTTCTGGGCTGCAAGCTTGCACTGTGTGTTGAGCTTTTTGTCCATCAGAACTCCCAAGTGCTTCTCTGCAGAGCTGGTCGTAATGAGTTCTTCTCCCAGTCTGTACTCAGGATTGCTCTGACCCAGGTGCAGTACCTTCCACTTGCACTTGTTGAACCTCATTAAGTTCACATGGACCCCATTTTTATAGCTTGTCCAGGTCCCTTTGGATGGCATCTCTTCCTTCTTTGGTATCAACTGCACCACTCAGCTTGGTGTCATCTGCAAACTTGCTGAGGGTGCACTTGATCCCATTGTCTATGTCATTGATAAAGATATTAAACAGCACTGGTCTCAAGACAGACCCCTGAGGGACACCACTCATCACTGGCCTCCACTTGTACATAGAGCCATTGACTACCGCTCTCTGGGTGCGGCCTTCAAGCCAATTCCTTATCCATCCTTCAAATCCAATTTGGAGATTGGGACGTCATGTGAGACTGTATCAAAAGTCTTAGAGAAGTCCAGGTAGATGACATCAGTTGGTATAAATATATTTATATGAGATATACATATATATATATAAAATACTCAATACAAAATGTGTAAACTACTCAATACACAATGTGTCACAGCACTTTTTTACCTCAAGAACAATTTCACTCTGGGTTCTTCACTATTTTCAGTTTCTCTGTTTTTAATCTGGAGCATCTGTTGTGAAATTCTTCCTGGAAACAGTTTCTGCCAGAAGATGGATTTCCTTCACCAACAGACATTTTGTGCATTTACTTTCCAACTAATTTTTCAGTGATAGCTCAGTAACTTCTTACCAAGTAAGAACTTGGTAGTTCTTAACTGAAATGAAAACCAGTCTTTATGCTCTCTGGAGCAGACCATTGCAAGCAAAGCATCCTTAAGCCTTCAGCAATATCCAAATATAAGCAGATTACCACAGTCCAAATGATTAGATTTAAGTGCATGGAGGTGCAAGGAGATGGGAAATCAAACATCCTCCTCTTCTTTGTTGCACACTAATTGCAACCACTTGTGATGAAGACATGAACTATTGTTATGTTTTGCAGCCCTGCCTATTAATTGGGATGTTTATCAAGTACAGTTTCTCAGTTACATATTAAACTTTGCAAATTTAAGCACTTGGATGGAAAATTTTGCTTCTCAGTGTCTGCTTAGGCTTTTCTGGGAAATATCACCAAAATGTTTCAACCAAGATATTTGGAGGAAAAAATAAATATATTGCCAAAATGAAAGGATACTAATACTTTTTTTTTTTTGAGAAATTTACAGCGAACGAGAATGTCAAATGGATTTATTGTTCTTTTTGAATCTTAAGTCTCATACATGTCAGAGATGAGCTTCTGAAGAGATGTAGTTTGCACATACTCAGATGAGATTTTCATGGGGTAAATTTCTGAAGATCCATATGCAGCCTCCATGCCACAGCCCAGGATTTAATAGGGACTGCATTGCAAGCACATTATGAGCTTTTGTAATCCGTTCTGGCTCCTGACAGCAACCTAGCTCTTGGTGATCTCAAGGACTACTTCTATATTAGAAAATATAACAAGTCAAGACACTTTATCTGGCCCTGCAGTTCACTGTCATGTCACAGCTCACATCTGTACGTCTAGGTTTCCTTTCCCTGCTGAAAAAGACAGCCCTGAACTGCTCCTGGGTATTACCTGGGAAAGCACTGGTTGGCATGGGCCAAAACAGTGCCAGGACTGCCAACAATTAAATAGTATAGATGATCTTGTATTTTTACCTAGGCACTGTTTAGCTTGCTAACACAGACATAATCCTAAATTCTCTCCTCTTGCCCAATTTATTCTCTGAGCTCTTTCTAATGAGAATAGGAAAATCACTTTTTTGAATGGAGCAAAAATAAAACAACAGCTTGTGGAAGTGAAATAGAAATTGGGACTTTATGTTGTGACTAGGAGATCAGGGGTAGAAGTAAAAGGATTTGGAACTGGTGGGACTGAAAACTCAGAAAAAAAATGGACTTCTGCATGACAGCTAAGAGTTTAGAATGGAGAATTAATAATATAGGTGAGATGAAGAGGCAGTAAATAGTGTGGGTACAGCACAGAATCAGGGAATGACTGACTAGACGAGGTAAAGACAGGATGGAGCAGAGAATTGCAGTTGTGGGTAAAGGAGAGTGAGAAGGGAAGGAGAGAAACTACATGGGGCTGTATGGAGAAAACCAGGGAAGTACATGGGGTGCCTGGGCTGGGCCAGTGTTTACAGCAGCATAAGGAAGAGACTGTGCCTGAAACGAGGAGCCAGGATAGCAAACAGAAGTGATTATAACAAGCATCGCCTCTCTGTTAAGGAATAGACATTAGAGGAATAAGCAGTAAAGCTCTGTGCCAGCGGGAATACAAACTGCTCCAGAGTCTGTAGGGGAAGCTGGGACATTGAGCCTATAACATCTTCTCCTGCGACACTTGCTGTGAAAGTGTTCCATCTCATCTAAAACCACCTCACCTACAGCATGACCATTTAGGTGCTATCTGAAGCTTCCAACTTCTCATGACTCCTACGGTAATGCATATGATTTCTTCTACATGACGTTATTATTTCATATTTTAAATGGGAAATTACATATAGTGCCCAACCTGGATTAAAAGAACACTATTAAAGCTACAGAACCAACCATATAGAAAACTGCTACACAACCTTTGTTTGTCTTCCCCTCCCTGTAGGGTTCATGCTGCCTTTAATTACAGGATCTCATGTTATTATTCCCACAGGATGAGGGTCTTTAGTAGTGCATGAGTGATTTACTTCATTTTGGGAATTTCTGTAATGTACACCATCTGTGGAAACTGAATGGTTCACCAATATTAACATGCACATTAGGGAAGGAGACAGTATTTTCCCCACTGTGCAGGTGAAGAAAAGAAGTGTGAGAGAAGAAGCTCTGGAATAACTTCTCATTGGAGGTGGCCAGCTGGAACTTGGATTTGCTTTTTCAGAGTATTTAGCACCATTCCCACGAAGTCAGTTACAACTGGGAATGTTTAGCACTTCTGCAAATAAGGCCACAGGCCTCATGATAAGACACCACAGAGTGAGGACTCACACAGGGTTGGCTAGTGGCCACCTGTGCAAGCACTGGCTGAAGCAATTTCCCTAGGAGCCCAGGAACTCCAGTGAAAGTGGAGAAACAACCCTAGGTCCCCCAAGGCACAATTCAGCTCCTTCACCTTGAGCCACCCTTTTATTTCAGCCTGTCACAGTTCTCTGCACAACTGTGACAATCTATTACTGGCACTGGCAAGCAAAGACAGCAACTACTTTGATTGCAGCCTTGTTTGGTTGCACTGATGTTTTTCAGAGAAGAGTCAAAGAACAGTAGTAAAATGGGAAAAGGCTGCCCACAAGCATATCATTGATAACTGATGGACAAATCATACTGTCATATTTGAATGGCAGGGTCCTCTGGTGATACTCCCCAGACTATGGTCTCCAGGGTCAGTGGAGAAAAAAGAGGGAAAAACCCAGAAGATGATTTAAAGCTGGAGGTTAACTAAGTTGTGTGAGTAGGTGACAGCAATAGGAAAGAGAAGTAGGAGAGTGTCAGTTGCACAGGTCCAATTCCAGTGTTTCTGGACTGTTTTACTGACTGTTCTCTGCATCTGATGTCTCCTTCGAGTGCCTGTGATATGGTCTTATGGGCAGATAGGGAAGGAATCAGAACCAGTACTATTCTGAGTTAGATGCTCAGCAGGAAATTTACCTCTTGTCAGCAGTATTGTCAGAGTATGGGCTGTACATTGGTGTAAATACAGATTCTAAAGTCATTGCTCTGTGAGTGGAGATATTTCTTCTCTGTCCTCTCAGTGAAGACAAAGTTCCAAAATCTCAGCTGGGCAACAGGTCTCAGTATTTGTCATAATTCTCAAGGAAAAATCTTCAACAAAGGGGAAAAAAAGCCAAACTTACCAGCCCCAAGAAGATGCAGAATAGCTGAACTACATCGGTGTAGGCCACAGAATAAAGCCCACCCACAAGAGTGTACATAGTTGCAATCAGGGCAGAAACAATGACTGAAATATTGATATTAATGTCAATGATCACACTTATGGTGGCACCTGTGGGGAAAAAAAACAAAACACTGTGTTAGTGTATGTCACAGAATGATGAGAAGGTTCACCTCTGTCAGGTTGTGTATACCGGTACTGATCTGCTATCCAGTCTGACACTACAAAAGCATGAAGACATAACCCTCTCTATCTTCTGAACATCCCGTCTGCACCCCTGGTAGGAGTGGGAAAAGGAAGACTCCTGTTGGTCTAAATTTAAGATCTATCATTTTGCAAGTTCTTACCAAATGGAGAAGAGAAGGGTCCCAACAGCTTTTCCTTACTTGCAGAACTGCTCAAGCTCTGCAAAGACTACAATCTTCTGCCTGGGGAAAAGAAGCCACATATAGACACCTGAAGCCTCCCTGGATGAGTTACAGCTGCATAGGAACAAGTGTATAAATGCAGTAAAGATACTCTTGTATCTCACTTGTGCTCTGAGCTGGCCCCTTTTGACTAGGGAAGAAATGGTAGAGGAGGCATCAGCCACCGAGACAATCATTCACTGACTTTTCTAAAGCATCTTTGAACTATTTATATAGGAGAAAGTTGGGTTTCTTTGCAAACTGGAGAATTCAACAACCATTGCTGACCTGGAAAACAAGCACTTCTGCAATCACCATCAAATAAGATTTCATTTGCAGAAAACAGACCACAATGTTGATCTTGCCAGTCAGTTTCCACAAAACAGCTTGTAGAATCAACTTCATTGCCCTCTAGGACATTGTCCCTCTAGGACCTTCTCTTCAAAGTTGCTTTCCAGCTGGTCAGCGCTCAGCCTGTACTGGGGCATCAGGTTGCTCTTCTCCAGGATTTGGCATTTCCCTTTTCTAAACTTCATGATGTTCTTGGCCATTTCTGCAGCCTGTTGATGTCCCTCTACATGGCAGCACAACCTTCTGATCTGTCAGCAACTCCTCAGAGTTTCATTTTCTGCAAACTAAATGAGGATGCACTAGGGCCAATCATCCAGATCATTAAAGCAGTTATTACACAGCACAGGACTCAGTATTGAGCCTGCAGGAGCTCCACTGGGTGTGTGGCCATCTCAGCTGGATTCCATGCTTCTGGTCACAGACTTCTGAGACTGGCAGCTCAGCTACTTTTCAGTCCTCCTCACTGTCCACTTCTTTACTATGTACTTCATCAGTTTATCAATATTATGGGAGACAGTGTCAAAAGGTCTTGCTGGTATCTACAAGATGCACTGCTCTCCCTTTGTGGACCAGGCCAGTCAGCTCATCATGGAAGGAATCAAGTTAGTGATGCATTTTTTCCCCTTCATAAATCCATGCTGACTCCTCCCAATCCTCCTGTTATCCTTCAATTGTTTGGAAGCATTTTCCAAGTTTATTTGCTTCATCACCTTCTCAGGGATCGAGATGAGGCTGACCAGCCTTTGGTTCTCTGTGCCCTCCATCTTGACCTTGACGGTGGGAGTGGCATTTTTTATTTGTATTTCTTCCAGTTTTCAAGAACATCCCTGATCACCACAATCTTTAGAATATTACAGATTGTGTCCTGGCAATGCCATCAACCAGCTCACTCAGCAATGCATCTTGTGAAGTCCCACAGACTTGTGTCTGTTCAGTCTGTTTAAACGTTTCCTAACCCGATCCTTTTCCAGCAAGTCTTCCTAGCCCTGAACTTTCCTAGGGTTTTCAGGGTCTGGATATTCCTGAAGGTTGGTTTTACCAGCAAAGAATGAGGCAAGAGGCAGTAAGTACCTCAGCCTTCTCCATATCCTTTGACCTCAGGTCTCCTGTCCCATTCAACAGCAGGCCTACACGTTACCTAGTTTATGTACATTTAGGAACCATTCTTATTGCCCTCTACTGTCAGATTCAAAGGTGTATGGACTTTGGCATTTCTAAATCCACCCCGAAATGCTCAAGTAACATCTCAGTATTCCTTCCAGGTAACCTCTCCTTGCTTCTGCATTTGAATGCTTCCTTTTTATGTCTGATTCTAGCCAGGAGCTCCTTTTTCATCCATGCAGGCCTCCTGACACCTTTGCTTGTTTTCCTGATCATTGGGGTGGACTGTTCATGGAGGAGGTGATCCATGAATATCAATTGGTTCTCCTGAACCCCTGTTCTCCCAAGTGTCATCTCCCATGGGATTTCTCCAAGAAGACCCCTGAAGAGACCAAAATCTACTTTCCTGAAATCTGTTGCTGTGATCCTGCTTTTTGCCTTGTTCCTTCCTCTCAGGACCCTGAACTCCACCATCTCCTGAATACTGCAGGTAAAGCTACCAGCAGCCTTCACATCTCTAACTATTTCTTCCTTGTTTGCAAGTATCAGGTTCAGCAGAGCAATGCCATCCATCAGTTCCCTGGTTATTTTTGCCAGGAAATTGTCAGTGTATTCCAGAAGTCTCCTGAAATTTTTATGTCCTCCAGCAGCATGCTTCCAGTTGCTATCAAGGTGTTTATACACTTTTCTTAGATGTATTAGCTATTTCAAGTGATTGCAGTCTTTTAACACTATGTTTAAAATTTCCTCTCTTTCTAATTAGGATAATTTAAATTAAATGCTTAGCAATAACTTTTAGTCCTTGCAGATATGGCAGGTGAATATTCTTGACCACATAGGTGGAAAAGTTCTGGCAGTACGACACAGCATGATGTGTGGTATATGAGAGTTGCAGAGAGCTGACAGGTGGCTTTTTGTTCTCCAGTGAGCCTTCAAGATTCATGTGTCTTAGAATTACAGGCTTGAACTTCTTTCACAAACTGAAAGTCCTGTCTTTCCCTTCTATAACCCTGCCAAGCAAGGAATCATGAGTAAGATCAACAAGTGAAGAGTACTGGGATTAAACATTCATCAGTGAGGACAGATGTGCAAATCAGGAGATATAATATAAATAGGTCTATTCACAGATAGTCAAAATTTTCAAAGACCTTTATTGTCACTGATAGTCTTTAGCTGTCAGCTGTTAATATAAAGCTACTAGAAAGGCATTCACATCACTTGCTTTGAAATATCACAGATTAGCTTGTCCTCAATCAAAAAGAAAGTATATTCCAAATACTCAGAGTTCTTCAAGCTATTCAGCTCCTATCACCTCAGCATGTAGTTTGTTCTTAGTCCTTTAAGGGTTTTGTGACGAAATTGTGGTAAACAAGCTCCCCATTGCTTTGCAGTTCATCAGAGCACAGTTGGAGAGTACCTTCAAAATTTATTTTCTGTTTAAAATAGCTTGTGCTAGAAAGCATTGCCACATGCATGTGCACTATGAGTATGATTAGCTGGTAAAAGTCAACTGCTGGTGCTTCAGCTCAAGGGCTTTCTCACTTCTTGAAGGGATTGCTGAATTCAAACCTGAAATATAATTAAAAACCCTGGAAACTGATTTATTTTTTCAGGACTGGATGAGAAGTTGCATGATTTTCTATTGAGTCATAGTTCCACTAATTCTCTGTATCCTTTCTTGAATCCTAAACATTTTCTTCATTTTGTCTAGTAGAAAGCCATGTCAGATAGAATAATACTTAAATTTATTTATCTGCATCTTGATTTACTTCTATTATTTGTGCTATGGGAAGTTGTCTTTTTTTTTTTTTTAATGCAAAAGATTGTTTTGTTTAGATGCATCGTCAATGATGTTCCATATTTTTCAGGGAAATTTTAGCTGTCTCTTGTGGTCTCAATGGTATAAAAGAGAAGCTCAATCAGCCTTGACATAAAAGGAGTAATTGCAATGACTCATGTCACCCTCACTGTTAAGGGAAATTTGTGGCTAAATCTTTCCATGCTGCTTTGACAAGGGACCACTTAAGGGTACCTGAAAATGAATAGATATCTTGCATGTCTTTCCATTACCGAAATAATCAATGGAGTGCCATTATTAGTTTTGACTTCTGGTTACCGTAGGACCAAGACAACTTCCACACTCTGTGTCATTTAGTTAGGATAGTTAGCATTTGAAGCCAGGCTTTTTATGTATTTCTGATTTTCTTAATCATTTACAACCATTACAAGTTAATTTTTATAATGCTAATTCCTTACCTAAGGCTGAGAAGATGGCGGCAGCCCAGAACATTTCTCCCATTAAAGCTGGAATAAACAGGAGACCTCCCATCCTTTTTCCATAAATCTGCTGAAAAGGGTCTAGCATTGTCACATAGCCTTTGGATCGCATGGGTTTTGCAAAAAACAGACCACCTACAAAGAAAAGTAGCAGAAGGCTGCAGTGGAGAAATGTGTTGCTATTAAAGGGTAAAACATAGAATTTGAATTAAAAGTACAAATATATATATATGTATACTTTTTTTTTTTTTTTTTTTTTAAGAAATAGGTACAATTAAAATATCTGCTGGGAACTCTAACCTCACATCTATCTACAGAGTTACATAAGCAAACTCACACTATTCATGTCTACAGTGTGATAATGAAAAATTAGTGTGTTATTTTGTCTGGTTCAGTTTTCTCCACCTGCCACTATGGATGTTGTCAGGGTTTTGTGTAATTTTGTATCAGCCTAAGGAAATGTTTTTCTACCTAATTCTGTTCATAATTAGAGCAGAACCCAGCATGACTATGGGTCTGATTTCTTTACATGAGGCTACTCTAAAAATAAAACTGTCTGGGATTACTGGATCATAAATATGAGTTCACACATGGTATAGTATGCACACAGCAAGTGTGATTCTTCCAGGACAATTCAGATTTATAATGTATGCTTAAATCAACCCTACTCCACCTGGAGGGTAGGTCAAATGCCTTCTGGGCTCTGCAGGTGTCAGGCTCCCTGAACATTCATCATTCCGTTATTTCTGTGCATGTTCAGAAATTTTGATATATCACAATTCTGCTCTGCCTGGCTTACATATGTGCTGTATATGTACATAAATGTACAAAGTCCTCATATTTCTAACATATTTCTAATATACAGTCTACAAATTCCTTCTGGTTGGGAGGAAAAAAAAAGGAAAAAAAGGATACATCTCTGAAAAGCTGAAACAGCCATTCACCTGTGTTGTTAATACTTGTGCGTCTACAGCTAAGTAGACTTCTCTCACAGTAAAACTGCTGAAATACAATACATAAACTACATTTAAAAAACTATAAGACCAGGGAGATCCTAATAAGATCAACTGTACAGTATTTGGAGACCTTTAGTTAGGTTCTTCATCACAAGTTATCTATCCATTGTATTGTCCAGAAAATTTTTTGAATTTCTCTGTCTTACCTTATACCATTGACATTTCTTCATTTCATTAAGTTCCCTGAACAGAAGCTACTTGCTTACCAATCACAATGTATTTATACCCCTTCTGTTACACTCTCTTTAGACAAGTAGTTTTCAGGCAGAAAACCTCCAGATTTTTTTTTCTACTATTTTTGCATTGTTCATGAATCCCATTCCTATTCTACTTGTTATATCATCGCTACAAAATACAGCTAAAACAGGAAAAAAAAAATCACTGGTAATATAATCTATTAGGCCATTCAAACATCTGTCAAAGGTAATAGGAGATATGTTAACCTTTAGAATTGAATTGCTTGAAAAATTAGAAAAAATGCTATGCAGCAGAGCATTGAATTACCAGAGAGATTGATTTAATCTTAAATCTTTCAGTCTGAAACAATAATATTTCTTCTACGGTTCTATTATTGTATTTATAATTTTTTAAAGTGTAAACAACTCTTCCTCCTGCCCCTAAATCTTCACATACGGATCATACCTACAGAAATGCTTTCCTTGCTGTGCTCTACAAAGGGATGTGTGGTCACATGATGCAGACGTTTATTTTGTTCTCTGTAGTGGCCTACACTTATCAGTTCAGGGAAAAAATGTGGATTTCATTAAAACAACAACAACAACAACAACAAAAAAACAGCTGGAAATGAGGGGAGTGTCTAACTCACCCCCTATTATTAATTTTGCCAATTCTACAGAGGTTATGAGCCTGGAAGATGCTCATGGCTATGATCTTAATGATCACTTAATGACACAGATCGATCATGACCCTAATGACCTCAAAATGACATCAACTGATCTTCAAGCAGACATCTACCATTACTGTTTGCCTTACAGGAAATAACGCTGCTGTCATGGATGGGAACTACTATTGGAACTAGAGCTGGCCTGCATACACCAGGGAGGAACATGCATCATGTGGAAGGTTTCTGCCTGGGAAGAGAGGAGAACCAGGACAGACCATAGGAAAGCACTTCCAAGGGGAAAATGAGTTGTACAGGAAGAAATAATAGGGGCAAGAAGAGCTGGAAAAGAAACCAACGGGAACAAAGGGACAGACTAGCTGGGAGGACCATGAGAAAAGGCTTGAAATAGACTGAGAGGCTAAGTATTATTAAAAGTCTAATATACCAGTAGTATTAATAAAAGATGAAAAACACAGGATCATTTTTGCAAACATGTTCTTTCTAAGCAGTTGCACCAGCACTTCCCTTAGGGACATGATCTGTTCACAAACAGAGGATGCACTTGACAGCTTTGTGGAGCATTCATCATGGCTTACAAGGCAACATTTCTGTTATGAGCTGCTCCATGCAGCTGAGACATGATTAGAGATTTTTTTTACTGATATTAAGAAAAGTAAGGAAGGTCTGAGACTAAACCTGGGGAGTTACAGAACACAGCATTAAAATTACAATGCTGCCTGTATCTTACACACCAACCCTGCACACAACAAGATTCAGTATTTGCATTTTGGCACATGATTTGGAGTTTTTTACTACAGTTAAAAGGACATTTAACAAATTTTAAGGCAACAAACTGGTTCTGCTCTAGACTACCTGCCTAAAATCAAGCAAGTTATTTATACTCTCACTGAAGATTTAAAGACGTAAGTAGTTCTCTAATCTGCAAGGATATTTGCCACTCTTGAAGTCCAAGATTTAGAATATTATCTGATAATCTGAAAATCAGTAATCTGATATTATTTTCCAGATCATATAGGCTCTTAAAGAAAACCTGAATATATAAAATCAAGCACATATAATTAACACACCCCCAAACAAACAAAATCCCTTTCTTATTATGACCCCCATAGATCACTATGCTCATAATCATCTAGGTCTCGATGAGGCATTCAGGGGACTTGAGATATCAAACTACTCATAGTGATTTCACATTTTTCCTTTTAATAGCCTAAGCCTATCAGCAAAAGGGATCTAGTTTACCTCAGTGTCTTTTTATCAGACCTTAGTGGTGTCATTTCAGATGATGGTCTTGTCATCAGAACTGTTTAAAATCAGAGACTGTTAGCTTTAGTTGCTTGCTTACCTAAAACCAGACTAAGGGAATAACCAATAGGTGCCTGAGCCCAAGCTAGACCATAGCCTGGGACATATACAGCTTCCGCTGTCCCATTGATGTAACCTCCTCCAACCCATGTGGCTGAAAAAGAAGAGATGAAAAAATATTTAATGCCCACAAAGAAGGAAAACCTTCCATGCTGTAGAATGAAATCATCATCACTTATAATATTACGATATTTTATTATGTGTACTGTACAAGTCCCAGACATGACATCCTTCTATAGAATGTAGTCCTAATCCAAAAAAATTTACAACTTAAACATATGAAAGAGAAACCAGATGGACTCTGCACAGTGAGTGAAAATGTGAGGCCCAAATCCCTCACTACTTTTTTACAATGAATGAAGCATATCAACATATTAATCATTATCATTTTCTTTGTGTTAGTCCAAATGAAGGAGGGAGAGCAGAGGAAAAACAATAAACAAAAAAATGACAAAGTCATCCCAGCTGAGAAAACTCAGAGCGTTTAAACTAGACAAGAGTTTAATTCATGCATATTTTAAGAGGGCCTTTATGAAAAAAGTGCCCTTAAAATCTTACTAAATTTTAAACTGTGGCTACATGAAGCACATTTAGTAAATTCTGATTTCCCTGAGTAGGGAAATCCCTACATAGGGCTGTGATAGTTTTGTACTGCTATTTAAGTTATGAAAGTTGTCTCATTTATTTTTGTGTTCCCTGAAGATATATTCCAGAAGTGAACTGTACTATCTGCAGTATTTCTGAACATTTGTCTAAGAAACAGCATTATTTTAGTATACTGTCCCCAGACCCTTAAAGAATTGATCCTCTGCCTTCAAGAGAAGTTTCTACATTTGAGAATTTTGGATCTACAGTATGTCTGAAAGAAATTCTCAAATGCAGAAATTTATTGTGATTGTACTTGCAAAAATCATTCATAATTAATTCTGTAGTGAAGTAATTTTCAGAATTTTGTGTCTCAGATAAAGAAATGGAGTTGGACACAAATGATGAAGAATTAATTAAAATTCCTAAAGAGCTTTAATGACAATCTAGCTGACCACTCTTTTCCACTTAACTGTTGTACGTCTCTATTACTACTTGATGCTAAATTGCACCATGGCTTTAGAATCAAAGATCTCTGGAAGTTGCAGCATTGCAATTGTCCCCCCTCCTGCATTTTGAAACACAGGAATAGACAGAACTGTTGTTGGAAATACTGTAACGGGCCTGTACAAAAAAAGTGTATGCAGAGAAAATCTGCAACAAAAGGAGTGACCCCATGTATCCTCATGCAAAGGAGTGACCCCATGCATTGGTAGACTTTTTGGTATTGAGACCTGTTGCACATTACAGAGACAAGTGATTGATGCCCGTGTGGAATCACATGGAGAAGATGGGTGACCACTGATCCTTGACAGGAAGATACAGGGGTACGGAATCTATATAGAAAATCATCAGACATTTGGGATTTTGTGCCACTTAAGAATGCGAATCTAGTGAAGTAGGTGGGAATATGATACTTTGGTTACTGAAGTCAATATACACCTGGGATGTGTGTTGGTTATTGTGTCTCAAGCAGAATATACTTTGAGAATATGTTTTAAGCACCTGCACACTGTAGCAAGTTACTGAATAAATAATTAGAAAAATATTTGTATTTGTCTCCCTCCCTGGAAAAAGCATGAGCACGAATATTGCATGAATGATACCCACTTCCAGATAGGAAAAGATATTCCATAGCCAAGGAAAAATGCTCAGCAAAACTGCAGCTGTGGTGCAAGAAGTCTTCAGAGTCCAGCATTGATTTGCCTGGGGTTGCCACTGAAAGTGTGTGTGCCCTCCAAGGAGATCTTGGAATGCTGTACCCAGCTCCCTAGTTTTTGCCTGGAGGGGACGAGGTCACTTCAGTTCTGTAGGATTTTGCAGGGGCCATTGCCCTTCCCTGCCTGGGGACAGGAATGACATCCTATGAACAGGTATTGGTAGGTAGGCTGGCACGTAGGATTTAGCTCTCATTTTCTAATTGATTACTTCATTTCTTGATTGGGAGTTTAAAAATTAGCTGCTGATCAATTTTTGTGTGCACATTGCTCTTCTGGAACACCTGCCAAGGACCCCAGAGTGTTAGAAATGTGTTACACAGCTTTTTGTCAGGGGGTTAATGGATATACTGTTATCAGTAAATATATTAGAAAGAAAATAATGGGATATGGTAGGAGGGGATTTCATCCGAAGATATTAATGTTCTGATCCTCAGTTTGATAAGCCACAATTTAAAGTTAGTCTAATACCTTTTTTGGTGAAATTTTTTCTTTTTCTTTTTCTAAATCAGACAAAAGGAATATAAAATTTAATAATCTATAGAAATACTCGTGGTAATCCATTTTAATCCTCTCTTTGCCTGACATCTGAAGGACCCCAAACCGCTGCAAATACAAATGTCCATTTAAAATAAACACCCTCAAAAACAATCAGGCAAATACTGAGGATATGCAGTGTAATTCTGCACTTAGTTCATTTGAGGAACAAAGAAAAGAATCTCAGAGTTCTTTAAATATATTGATATACATTAGCAGGTCAGATTTTTCTGGCACTTCTTTGTAAATGATTGCTTGTCTAACCCCTCAAATTATTGAATCAATTGTCAAGTTCTGTAAGATGAAATTCCTGATCCAGTGATTAAAAAGCCCCAGAATATTGATAATATTATTTCTTTTATTCTTGTGGAAGGATACAAAGCTCCATCCAAGTAAAATGAGAATTACATTAATAGATTATGACAATTTAGTGGCACTTGTAAGGATTTTAATTACGTCATTTCAAATATTTCCTTTGGGGTTTAATCTCAATCACCAAAATCAGGATAGACTCAAGTTTGTCACAGGCACCATTTAAGAAATTCACCCTACAAATTAAGGAATGCTAATATTTAATCCAACATTTTAATTATATTTATGTAAAATTATCCTCATGTAAAAATGATACACAAATTAAAGTCATGCCTATTGCAAAGCTATGTTAGATCATTTTAATATGAGCTGTTGTGATCCATCCAGAATTCAAGATTTTCCCTCCTGTTTTGATAGCTGCAGATATACTCCACTTTCAGTCGAGTGCCAATCAACCTCCATGTTCAGGCATCTCAGTGGGTAGCTGGTATAGCTGTTTTCTTCAGGATCATAGTCTGAATCCATGTATGTCCATAGCCATTATTCATAGGGAGTGCACTTGCTTTAAAGCTTTTAAATGCCATTTAGAAAATGAACTAAATACTCAGGAATCTCTAGTCCATCCTATGAAGTCATGTTCCTTATGCTCTGAATGTTTTAAATTTATAGACTAAATCCTGTCATCCTCCCTTCTAAGTATGGAACATGGTAGAGTTTGTCTCAAGCAAGAAAGACAGAATTAATCATAATCTGAAGTGTTTCACGCACATATAAATAATATCCTTTCTATCCTTCTTCTCTTTAAAAAAGTTTAGTTTTTCTTTTATAGATAGGCTTTGCTTTTTAATTCTTAGACAACTAAAGCTGTAAAATATCACAGTGGTTTTGTTATAGCTTTACAAACTACGTATCCCAATCACTCTCACTGAGACAAAATATTAACTAGCCCCTGATTCCATAGGCTTGTGTCCACACCTGGCTCTATGTGCAAGCTGTGGTTCCCCAAAAGTGAAAGTGGAATTTAGTTGGCATCTCAAGCTTTAATTGCCATATTTATGGAAGGTGGAGGTGAGAAAGTGTGTAAACCCTGATATTTAAACCAGAGTGTTTTACCTGAGCAAAGACTTCAGGATCAATCTGACGCTCTACCACAGAGATGATATACTACATCTCCAGAGGCTGCATGAAATAGAATGAGCATGTGTGGGTGTGAATTGTGGTAGTTATAAAAGTTAGCTCTTATGCAGCAAGGCTAATCTCAAGTCTCGTCTCTGCTTCAGCTATTACAAAAACTATTCCTGTAAGGTTGGATTAAGGAGACGAGAATTTGTGTCTTCTTCCACAGGCAAGGCTCTTAGTTACAGCCACCTGTGCAGGGAATGTCTTGTTTCATCTCTACTCCACCAACTTAATGATTACATTTTTGCGGCAAGCAATATCTCTACAAAATATTTTGGTTTTGGTGGTCTTGAAAACATTTAATGTGGCAGAAAACAGTCAAACCAGCTTTTGCTGTAAGTAGAACGTCGTCGTATCTGATGCCTCAGTAGCTGATGGATATATGGCTACTGAAGCATCAGATGTACTCCAGGACATTATAGCGAAGTGGTAACAGTAGAACAATTGCCTGGCTTCAAACTTTAACAACTTTTACAAACATCCTTTACTCTTTATCCAAATATTCAATCTTTCAATGAGGAAAATGACTCTACAAGAAGACGGGGACTACTCCCGATTAAAGAATACAGAAGTTTGGTTCAAGTTTTTATGCATCTCTTCCTTATTAGGTAAATGTGAAACCACTACAGGACAGAATGAAAACTCCCATAACCTCATAAATCAAATTTGGGAATTGAAAGGGCTTTGCCAGAATAGAATTTAGAATATCAAAACAATGAAGCATGCTTAAATAAAATTAAATTGCTTAAATAAAAAGAGTGGGCCAATTCACTCTTCTTATAAAGTAGTTTTGTTCCGATCCCATCTGTTAGCTGCAAAACTTGAGATTTTGAATCACATTGTGAAACACTTGTTTACCCACATGTTATCTGGTTCAAATGGCTCTGGGAGTCAGACAGCACTGCTTACAAAATTAGTGAACTCATTCTTCACCGAGGCTTTTTCTACTGATACTACTGTTCACAGCAATGTATTATTTTGTCAAACTGTTGAAAAAAAAAAAAAAAGAAAGAAACTAAAAGAATCCACAAAGTAAGTTTGCTTGTAAGTCAGTGGACATATAAATTTAGATTTATGCCAATTTCCTTTTAGAATCTTATTCTAAACTGATGCTGAAACCCTCTCCCTCAAATCTTTTTCCATATAAACTTTGCCTTACTGAGATTAAGCAAAAATAACTCATGAATTTGGATGGCTTTAACAACAATAACAATTATTTTAAAACTGGATTTCTTATTAATCCATGGAACTCCTATATTTCTGTCAGAAACATATCTGTTCTACAGATAATATAAAAGCAATGAATAAGAAATATAATATATTCTTCCTGTACAATTTTAAACAGTTTGTTGTTTTTATCTAGATGTTACTTGGCTGTTCACTAAACAATATCAGCAACAATTGGAAAAGAAAGTATAGATATTTTCTCCATTTTGTATTATTTAACATACAATTTATAGTTCTCTTTCATTCAGATGGAAAACCGACACAGTATACACCGGTTAGGAAAAAAAAAAAAAGGGAAAAATAATTTTTACATACCAGTCATTGTAAATCCACCAACTAGCAAGCCAATATCTCTTCCACCGACTATAATAGCTTCGCTGCGATCTCCTTCGCTGCCAGTGTTCTTGGTTTTCCAAGCAGCCCATATCCCAACTGCCAGGATAGCCAGGTAAAATACAACTATGGCCACCAGCCCTTCCACATGGAAAGGCATGTTGAAGTCCCGACTGTTTCCTTGATTGCTATTTCATTAAGACCTCTGGAGAAAATGCAATAATACGTCTGCTTTTAACAAACCTGCTAAGATGCTTTTTAGAATCAATATGCAAAGAAAACTCAGATGGTTATTAAAGAGGCTGTTCTGGTGAATTTATGAAATGAGTCTTTCAGTTGTAATTGAAATTAAGTTTAAATACCAATTAAAACGCCTGTGGAGCACCAACCAAGAATTGTAACCAGCGATTACGATGGAAAATGAATGATGTGGCTGAAAGCTATGCTGGTCTTAGAAATCTGTTAGAGAACTCAGAATTCTTTTAGTCACCAAGTCCCCATTGCCAGGGAACTCTTCCATCAAGAAATGGTACATGGAATAGGGTAGAAGATCGTGGCCATGAGGGCTATTACCGAAGCCTCCAGTTAGAAGACAAGCCACTGAGCTGTTTCGAGTGATATAAGAACTATAGAGAAGTAATAAACACAACAGCAAAAGACATCTTTGGGGTCTACGTGTTGGGATGCTGAGCCTTTTCCTCCTCCTGACATCTCCCACGTTTAAAAATCTCCGCTTTCTCTTTGGTGATTTTCCAGCGGGGAAAAAGTATTAATCAATTCGCGCTCGCACTTTCAAGTGGAAAGCGTGCAAGCTGTCGAACGGCAGAAAAAGGCGAGGAGGGCGAACCGCAGCGGGGGCGAACCCCGGGGCTCCCCTCTCCCCGGAGAGCCCTTCCCCGGAGCCCCCTTCCCCTCTCCGCTCCTCTCCCGCTGCCACCCCGCGGCGCCTCCGAGACCCTCCCGCACCCCGACGGCTCCGTGCGGAGCCAGCCCTACCTGCCGGGGGGCTCCGCGGGGCTCCGCACCGCCCTGCTCGGCCGCGCACCCCCCCCCCGCCCGTCCGCCCCTTCCCACCGCGCCGTCGGGGAGCGGAGCCCCCCGGCCGCCCGCCCCACCTGAGCTCCGGCTCCGCGCTGCCCCGCAGCCCCCCGGGCACGGCCGCCCATCCCCGCGGGGTGGCGGAGGGGGTGAGGCTCGGGGGGCTGTGCCCCCGGCCCGGGTTTTGCCGCGGGGGGGGGGGAAGGAGTAAAGGTGGGAGCGTCTCTTTCCTTCCCTCCCCACCCCGCCCCCGGAGGTGCCGGCGGTGCACCGAGAGCTGAGGCTGCGGCGGGGGGATCGTGGATTAAAAAGAGGAAAATGTCTTTATAAAGGAGGAGGGTTGAGTGGGGTGAGAGGACCGTGTCCGTCAGAGCTGGGGGGAGGAAGGGGGAAAGACGTCAGAGTGCTAAGGGACGTTGTGGGGAACTAAGGATGACTCAAGGGAGAGTGATTGTCGTGCCATGGCAGGGAAACAGGGTCAGGAAGTAAAACTGGGGTGAGAAAACAAAAGGGAATGAGGGGGAGATGGGAAGGAACAGGATCGTGTGGAACCAAAGGGAAAGAGGAGGAAAAGAAAGCTGATCAATAGAGGCATGCTGAAAAGAGGGATGGAGAAAGGGGAGAAAGCAAATGTAGGGAGAGGGAAGGTGCACTCTGTGCTCTCTTTGCCCTCCCTGGCACCCTTCCTGCACTGCCCTTGGACCCAGCATGGGGCAGACTACAGGGGGCTGATTGCAACCATCCTTCCCCACAGTTCCCTTCCAAACCTGTTTTGCAGCCCTGTTTCCCACCAACAGTACTGCTGGTACTTGGGGGTCTCCCATTTTGCCATGCCTTTTTTAAAAGCCCACCTGCAGAGCAATGGTGATATCAGATATTCTGTGAAAGAGCACTTGGCCTCTGTCTCCAAATGATGTTGGATCAATGGGCTCCTAAGGGCTGAAAATGAGGGTACACATGCAAAGAGGACCCATACATGTTGTTGCCCCAGTTTTTACCAAGGGAAGGTCACGCTGAGCTTCACCAGTCACTATCAGCCCATGAGAGGCAGGTAACATGGGTTGTTGGTCCAGGCAGGATAGAAAAGTAGAGATGAAATGTCCATAGGAATAAAGAGCTGAGACTGGTTCAAGTCAGAACTAATATCAAACAGACTGTATAAAATCATCATAGACTCAAGAAGGAAAACCGTGATCTGGGAAGATACAAAAACAAGAGGAAGGTGGTAGACCAGCAATGCTCAGCCCATGGCAATGAACAACACGAGAGCTGGCTCCTTCCTGCTCTCTGCCAAATGTCTGGCCAGCAGAGAGCCTTCGGCTGCCCACTCAGAGGCTGGTGAGCCCATCATGACAAGGAGCATGTTAGCCCCAGCCATTTACTATGTACATTTTGTGCAAAGAATTAAGATTCCATATTTGCAAAGTGTGCACGTAATACTGCTTTCGGATCTCTTGGCTTGGTTGAAGAAGCCCAAATAAAGGTGACCAACAAATCATATGCTATAAAAGTTACTATATTTGCCAGCCAATCATCTCATGGACTGTTGAGTGACGCTAGTGATGCAATGCTTGCTTTGGGAGACTGCAGTAAAAACTCCTCCCTGCAAAAGGAAACAGAGATGTACTTTAGATACAGGGGAGCATCATGGCACCTTCTCAACAGAAATCCCATTGTAGGCAAACATAACATCAATAATAAGTAGAAGTCAGAGACATTGAAAACAATGCTAAGGCTGTCCCAACTAGAAGTAAACACGTGAACTCCAGCAAGAAAAACGAGATAGAAAATGGTGGAATGCTAAAATGCTAATATTAGATTAAATTAGATTTATGGAAAGGATTAATTACCTTTTATTTTGTTTTACTGCAGCTCAATACAGAGAAACACATGACAATATAAAGTACGGAAAATTCTAGGAAAATGTGTTAGCCAGAAGTCTTTCTTAGGCACATTCAAAAAATGCTATGCGATGACAAAATAAATAAATAAATTAATTAATTAATAAGTCTTTCTTAGATTAAATTCTAGCTTCAGTCTTCACTGAAGAGTACGTCAGAATTCCTGTTCTTAGTGGGCTTAATTGACCACTGTTTATGGGACTGAAGTGCAAAACATTATTTTTATTCATTTCTAAAAAATAAATAATTTAAATTAATTAAATTTCAATGAAATTCATTAAAATGAATCCTGAAAATTTATTAATTTTTATTTGTAATGGTTTACAACCTCCCACCAGTGAATCAACTTCAGTAGCTGTTTTACCTTACACCTGTATCTACTCCTGTAGTGATTTAACCACAGATAATTTCAATCATACATTCTGTCTCTCATGAAGTGTTCATTTAAACCACAGGTTCCTTGAGCAGATATGGCTTTGGGTTTTTAAGCTGCATTTGCCTGAATGTAGATAGAAAGACTGAAACAATCATTTTAGTGAGATGTGAACATTAATTGATTTAATAATTGAGTATCCCTTTGCTAATCCACTAGTACCATTTCAGGCAGTTTTTTAGTGCTTGTCTTAGCGAAGGATCCTGTTCCACTGGATCCCTGTGTGCATTATGCCAGCTGTACCCCATCCATCAAACAGAGCCATACATAAGGTTCATTTCTTATATCTGAGGGTGTGCACAAATGGTTTCCAGTAAATTTTATGGCTTTTGGGAAAACATGCACTGTGATGCCAGAGTTCCTAACTTCCATACTAGACCTGAACACATTTACAAAAAGATTTTCTTCTGGTATAGAAACACTTAGATCTGAAATCATATTTTCCAGGAAAGACAATTGGGCAGTCCATTGGCACTTTGTTGCTTTTAAAATAATAATTCCTTGCATGAACATTATTTTATCCTCTTATATATATATATTAAGAAAATAGCTTGCAAAACACACTATTCAAACAGTAATCTTAAAACTTTGTTTTCATAGTTAAGAAAGTTGGCCTACGTTTACTCATCTCACATCACATTCAAGTCTTTCTATCCATGTTGGAAGTTCACGGCTGCCCATCACCATAGACAGCCCCTGCCCAACTGCAATAATCCTATTTTGAACAGTGACAGCACTGGACTTGTTAACTCCATCACAGGGCAGTCCAAAATTGGAAGACGGGGTGGGTTGGCAGAACTGCCTTACTGCTCTTTCCTTTCAGGTTGAATTAGCTGAATCAATGTGAAGCACTGAAGAATAATCTGATGAATATGCGTACCTCAGTAAACAAAGTTTTTCTCAAATAGCTCCAGTCTGCTGCAAGCTTCCAAAGTCTCATTCTGCGCTGAGCTATCAGTTTTATCTTCCAGACTTTGTTAAACACTAGTAAAGGGCCAGATTTCACTTTAAATAGCCACAGTGAAAACCTGGAGCAATGCAAAGTAAGTTACTTGAATGTATTTGAGATTTACTCCTCTAACTGGCATCAAATTTTCTCCTCCTTCTCACCTTTTTTCTTTTTTTGTGGCAATTTTCTAAATATTAAAATGTATGTTTACTTCAGTGACAGTCAAATCCTTTGAATATTTTTGCGGGGAGTATGTACAGGGGCAGGGTAACTATAAAGGAGCAGAAGACCAAAGGTACAGGGCTCTACTGAGATTGTTTCAGAACACTGTTTTTCATCCCAAATTAGATGACTTGAGCCTTCAATTTATATTTCCAAAGATTTCCTCAGCCTACATATAGTTATTTGAACTCTCTCTTGGTACCAGTAAAGATTTTTTATTTTTTTTTAAACCCATGTCCATTACTGAGATTTTGCTTAGAAAAAGGTGGAGTTGATCCAATCTAAACCATCTGGTTATGGCCAGGGAGGCTAATTGCCACCTAGTTTATTTGTCTTAATGCTTCTTGCTAGTTGGTCTTTGGGTGGAATCTGAATACTGGGAAATGTGAGGGACAGAAACTGAAGTCTAACCAGAGTGAACATTTATGATAAGGAAGATAATTAATAGTATTTGAGCTGCCGCATGTTTAAGTCATAATATAAAACCTCTAAAAAATAAATATCTGCTTGTCTGAACACACTTTTGAGGTAAAATTATATTTTCTGGCAGATTTCTATGTTTAAGTGTTGCATAGTGTAATGATGTTGTTTATAAAATCGGACTACAGAGTTACTTAAAAAAACCACTAGCTTCCTTAAACAAAACAAAGCAATAACAACAACAAAAAAGCACAAGGTTTTGATAAGAGTTCCCTTCATAAGAAATCTTTTGCTACAGCTTGTTGTAAACCCTGTAATAAAAGCTTTTCTGAGACAGATGCTACAGAAAGGTTTATGGTAAAATTATTCCAAAAAAGGGCCTCACAATGAGTTTGTGGTTTGGGGGATAGCATCCATCTTAGATTCCCCTGTGCAGTTTCTTTATTAACCATGGAGTCCCCAAAGAAATTATCCATCTATTTGCTCAACAGCTCAGAAAAAACACCTGGACGAGAACTCTTTTGGAAGATATATTTTGAAGATAGTAACAGTCCCTTGTTACCTTGAGGGAAGATACAGATACAGCTGCAGTTTTGAGATTTCAGGATTCCAGGCAGTGCAGTTCACTGCTATGACACTTTTGATTGTAAACTGGATAAAATGTCAAAGCAAAAACTCTTTTTCCTTCTGTGGCAAATACTACACGTGACATATTATTTAATAGTGTGGCATAGTTTCTGTCGATTTATAATCTTAAAAAAACCCAACACAAACAGTGAAGAGTGACAAGACTGAAAAGTTAAGTACTTACAAACATAAGAAAAGCAGAGTTAAGATAGTGTGTGAAATATTAATACAGTTCTCTTGTCTTAATTATAGTCTTTACCTTCATGATCATATACTACTTTTTCCCTGAGATGACTGTCTCTTTCAATGAGAGTAAATCTTCACGATTTTAATTTATCTTCCTCTTTAATCATGTGGCCTTACATATTTTGCACTTCATTCAAACTTTATAATGAAAACAGAATTGGTGATTTCCTCCAGGTGTTTCTTCAGTGCGTGGTATTAGTGCTTCACAGATTCTGATGATTTATATCTACATAACACGCTAAGGGAACGGGTGGCATTTTTATAGTGTTATATGTTTAAAATTTGGTTCCAGTCAATTTCTACTGCTTCTTTACTCCATGTTTACGGAAATCTCAGAAATAACTAAAATTGTTTTTCCTGAAATGCTGAAGAAAAGAAAATCAATATTCAATCTAAGTCAGACATCTGGCATGAAAAATTTCAGCTGGTAGCCTGATCCCTGGCAAAGTTGTATGCAATTAAAAGTAAGCCTTTCATTGTGAGAAATTTCAGGCAACCTGAAGTTAACTAGCTTTTCAACACATGTTGTAAGAAAGCTATCATAAAAATTTAGAAATGAAGAAATTAAGGGATTGAAAGAGAAAATAGAACGTGTTCATTTTTTTTTATTGTCTCACACCAGCTGTATTGCATTATTATTTTTTTAAACTTAGAGTAAATAAGAGTGAATCAGATCTAAGATATACACTGCCTTATGGTAAACTGTTATATTAGAACTGTGCAGAGTATATAATTAAAGAGAAGCAAGGGAGGAAGCTGTGTATTGTTATCGTTATTTAACGTTGATATTGCCAGCAGTTCCCAGGAGCCAGTCACATCAAATCTCCATTGTGATAAGTACTTAGTAAACATATGGTGAAGGGAAGACCCTGAGACAGAAACTACATCTTTTAGGCCTTTCTGCGTTGTAGATCAGCACCAGTGAACTACATGAAGAGTAAGAAAAATAAAATAACTGTAACGAAATAAAACTATAATACAAATTAGTGACTCTTAACATAGGACATAGTACAAAATAGCTATTTGGCAAACTACTTGGATGTAATGCTTGTCATTCTCCTTTTGATTTTTGGAAAAGATGCTGAGCTGGGACCAGCAAAGGGGAACAGACATACCAAGGATCCACCTTTTTGGGGGTGTCTTGAACTAGGTAAGATCAAGCTGATTGAAATGCTTATTGGATTTCTGGGGAAACATATCCCTGAGCAATAAATCTGTCTGAAAGGAGACCCACATTTTGTTAAGCTTACAGTAAAGGACCTTTGAACTGGTGGACAGTTGCATAGAAACACACAGCTAGGCTAGCACTTGTGCTGTTTATAATTTGAGTTGTATGATGACTTACAGTGTGTCAGTGGTCACATACCTGAGAAGGCAAGGGGTATGCCTGCCTGTGTATTATGATCTTTAGACCACATTAGAGCCTCATATCCACTCTGAAAACAGAAATCCAGATACAAAACAAAAGCTGAAAAAAGTGCTTGGTAAATGGAGAATGTCAGAGCTCTACCCCAGCAAATAAGGTCACAAATTCATGTGTGAACTGATGCAGAAATGGGCCACAGGTCTGTTTGGAGACAGTCACCTGCCCTATTACACCAAAGATAAAGCCATCAAAGGAGGATGAGCAGCTTCAGAAACACTTTTGGTGTTATTACTGACTATATGAATATTCTTAAAATGTGCTGAAGATGGCCTGTAATCCTAAGTTTAGCACACAAGAAAAAAAAATATCTTTTGGATGAAAAGATTAGCAGGTGAGTTTAAAACACCTTCAGCTAGTTTAAAATCTGCTACGTTGTCCCAGTGCCAGTCATGAAGGATTTGTATTAATTTGTCTGAATTCAAATTGTTCATTATTTACCAGACAATTTCCTGTTGTTGTCTTGCAAAAAAAACCAAACCAAACCAACCAACCAACCAACCAAAAAAACATAGGAACTGAGAAAGGTTTTCAAAAGCATCAAGTTTACAAATTTCAGTTTAGGAAGATTTGTGTGTGCGTGTGTGCGATAGCATGGAGATGGTCTTACAAAGGCAGTTTTAGAAAAATTTACAGAAAATATTTTTCTGTACCATCACTGAAATAAAACAACAACCCATCTTCATACTTTTCAATATTTACTCTAATAGAGCTTCAGTATTTAGAGGAAATCTGTGAAAATGTTTGTAATTCTGATTCCTTTCATAGATCCCCGTATGCCACCTTCTAATAAGAAATCAGAAAGCCAACTGAATTCAATGCAAAAAATACAGTATAAAGTTGATGAGCACTAAATGAAACCACACATAAATTGCATTTGGTTAACCATGAACTGAAGATATACTTTAAGCTTTATTTTAAATGATACCATTATTAATAGGTGTGGTGCTTGTCATCTTACAAAAGACACTTTTAAAGAAACTCTCTGAATATTTTTATTGCATAATTTTGACCAAGTAGGAACAGACAAAGAACATGGAAAAAAAAAAAAAAAGAAAAGAAGAAGAAAATCCCCTTAAGATTTATTCATGGGAAATTCCTTGAAAAAATCTAATGAAGGAAATGTGAGTCATTACCAGTAAGTGAAACTAAACAATATAAATTATTTTATCTATGGCAGTGCTTAAACTGATACATCAGAAGCTGGTGCTGTTTGGTTTCAACTTCTCTACACTCATGCCCATACATTTCAGCTAGAGAATCAATGATTTCTTGAGGGGAAAAACTGAAAATATTGACTTGAGTCTGTGAGGAGTTTAGGAGTTTAGGATAAGGTAAATCAAACTTTTTTTTTTTTTTATCTCGTTAGGCATGATATCTCAGTGTTTGTTCATACTTCTAAGGCTTTCAGAATAAATGAGACCTGTCTTCTGCAAAGATTTAAAATTTATTCTATCTTGAAAGTTATCCAGTATCTATTTAAACATCCGTATTAGTTCATTTGCTCCCAGTTCCTTTCCTTTAGGAAAATTATTGTATGTTCTTATCAGTATCTTAAAAAACACACACAAGGCAAAACGTGTGGGCAAACAGAGGAGAATCAGAATGGTAATCCTTATTGTAGAAGCCACTCATATTACCAGAAAAAAAAAAAAAAGAAAAAAGTGTCAGCTTCTCAGTGGCCAACCAGCTGCATACAGCCATCAGGACACAATTCAGTCATTTTCAGAATTCTGTGATCTAATTTATAAATGATCTATGAGAAATATAATTTAGTCTTTTCAAATTAAATCATTTGGCTACATAAAAATGGAAAATATCTCATTTCATTATTGTTAAGCCAGAGAACTTGAAATAATATTTACAGCTAAAATGAAAACAAAAAGTAAAATTATTCTGATTTTATCCTCCTTGAAGTCATTCTTCTCATCACATTCATCTGATATATGATTTTATAAACACATCTACTTCTCTCAGGAATTTGCAGAGTGTTTGTAATTACTGTGGGAAAAGAATATCATGGTAGATATATCCTTGGAGGAATGTGAGGGAAATGTGGTATTTAAAGTGTTTAGGAATTTATAAAGGCACTGTTTAACTATAAGTTCTACAAGAGTTAGATGTTATGAAAGATATTCTAAATTTATGTAAAACTGTAAAATTGGAAAACTTGCATATTTAATGACAAGATTCACAAAGCCAATAATTCTGGTCTCAAATGCTATCTGTTTTCAATAGGATAATCTTTTATGACCACGAGTTACTATTCTGTGATTGCTGAGTAATCTAAAACTTCGCAGGAGAAGTACATTGGTTTGTATTTTTTCTTTTACTAATGCACATTCATAAATGTTGTCTAGCAGACTGTCATAACACTGGGCTGAAGCTGAATGGAGAATATCTATTTCTTTTAGAACATGTTGGTTGAAATTCATGAGATTAAAAAAAAAAAACAAACTTAAATTTCAAGAACAGAAAAGTGTTCCCTTTGAATTCATAAAGTAATTTCAAAGGATTTGGAGCAGAATGGGAAAACAACTGGATTACCTTGATAATATTTATTTTATTTTATTTTACTTTTTATTTTATTTTATTTTATTTTATTTTATTTTATTTATTTATTTTTAAGATACAATGTAAAAATGTTTATTTTAGTTTAAGGGTTTCAGTAAACCTTAGATACTGCCTGGGCATTTTGTAGGACCCTGTACATAGATTAATTTGGCACAGAGCATAGTTCTTTCTTATTTGTTAACCATTTTGTTATTTTTTTTAATTCTTTACTGCTTCCTTACCACATCTATAATGAAAGTTGTTTAAACTAAACATTACTTTTATGTTTTGGTGTCCATTACTGCTATTTATGAACCAGGCTCTGCTATCCGTAGTTCAGATCTTCCTATGGATAACTAATTGTTAATGAGGCTGATCCTGTAGATTTCAGTGGTTCCAGTAATGGGTTTACAAATTTTAAATGATAAATTCAGTTACCGCATTTTTGGTATTTGAAACCAATAAGTCAAAGCTAACTAATACTTTCAGTAGAATGTTCTTAACAGTTGACAAAAATGTCCTCTTTATCTTGAGAATGTTTTTATCAAAAAAACGCTCCCCCCCCCCCCCCCCCCCACCTTTATTTCTCTGATCTAAGCTAGTACTTTAAATGCAGTCAGAAAATATTTGGCATCCAAATCCATATTGATAAAATTCTGAATAATGTCTCGTAGCTTCTATGTATCAGTAAGTGCGTAATCCCAATTCAAGGGGACTGTTTCAGTGCCTGGCAGAATTATTGTCATTGACTTCAGTGAAACTTGGATCAAGATGTGAAAAAATGGGTGAATTAAAGAAATAAAACTGAGTCCCCAAATGCTATAGATTTATTACAGGAGTCTTAGTCTGCAAAGTAAAGTGTAAATGGCAAAAATGATTCCACATTGTGAGATACTTGATAAAACTTCATCTGATCCCAGCAAGAAGGATTTTGAAAGAAGACTGGGATTAGAATGTCCAATACCAATCTCCTGAGGCACCTTTGAAGCTAGTAGGATAAGATCAAATGTTGGCCAAAAAAAACCTTTTTACCTAGAGCTACTCCTTGGTTGTGTTTGTAAGGCATTCTGGGGTCTCTGGGTGCCTTCATGTCAAAATAGAGCCCACTTCATAGTCAAAATTGCTGTCACCTTGGTATACTCAAGAAAAGACCAGGTGAACTTTTAAAATCTATGGTTCCTGCAAACCTGAGTCACAGCAGCACAAGTAAGTAGGAAACTTGCATAGACATGCTAAACATGTTTATAGATCTGTAAGAAGCTTAGGTCTCCAATTTAGAATGTAATTTTTACTAAAGCAGAAATGCAACTGACACTGGCAGAACAATTTTCTTTGGCAGTTTTGAATAATTCATATTCTAATTAGAATAATTACTTCTATTGCTTTATTTATGGAAAAAATAACTATAAATAAATGAGTTCACATTTGTGAAATAATCCTTAAGGTATTACTGTTTTGACATATTTGGGAGGCAAATGCAAATAGCATGAAAGCTGGTGTTTTTCAGTGATTTGTTTGTTGTTCCTTGAACTTGAAACAGGGAAAATGTGAAACTGAAGTGAACCTCGTGACAATTCTGTAGATGCATTTGACTTGGGGAATTTACTAAAAAATGTGCTTTGGAGCATAATTTTGGAAAGGGCTCATAAATTAACAGAGGTGAAAAATTAAAAAATAAGAAAAGAAGCTAGGCTTCATTACCCTGTACTCCAGCAGATTTATTGGGAAGTCACACTCTCTGCTAGTGTTTTTATAACTTAAACAAATTACAAGTAAACATCATACTTGTATGTGACTTTTCATAAAAGTAATGTTTCAAAGTGATTCATTATTTATTACATGCTCTGTGGTTTACAGGCTATCCATCCTGCATCTCTTAGATGTAATGAGAACAAGAAAAAGAACTTGTGTGCTTTTGTGGAAGATAGCAAATCTGAAACGACTTTTGGGCAATATAGAAACATTTCTCATATAAAACTCATGAAACTTATCTCAATAAATGAGAGGTGCTTCTGAAACTCAGTAGCCCTTCCCACTTGCCTTCTTACTGACTTAATGCTTCTTTACATGTGTTTTGTGGATATATACTTGTTTTAAATCAATCTGAATGTAAGTATTCAAAATGCAATCTCACCCTCTCTGCTTATGTACTCTAATGTACACCCTCTCTCTAATGTACTGATTTGGTATGGGATAGAGTTAATTATCTGTATTATGCCACTTCATATCTTCTGGATTTGCATTAAATTGTGTTGATAGTACACTGACATTTTAGTTATTGCTGAACAGTGCTTACACAGCAAGATTTTTTTTCTGTTTCTTACAGTGACCAACCCCAAGTAAGCTGTGTGTGTACAGGAAGCTGGTAGTGAACACAGCCAGTACAGTTGACTCAAACTGATCAAAGATATATTCCATACCATATAACATCATTCTTGGCACTAAAGCTGCATGAAAGAAAGAGGTGGAAAGGGGGGAGAACATCACAATGACTGAGGATGGGTGGACATTCAGAGTTATGGTATTTGTCTTCCCAAGTAACTGTTATGTTTGATGAAGCTTTACTTTTATAGATGGCTAAACATCTGCCTTTCTATGGGAAGTAGTAAATGAATTCTTTATTTTGCTTGTGTGCACAACTTTTACATTACTTATTAAACTATCTCAAACCACGAGTTTTCTCACTTTTACTCTTCTGATTCCCTTTCTCCTCCCACCAAGTGGAGGTGGACGAATAGCTGTGTGGTGGTGCTTAGCTTCCTGATGGGTTAAATGACAACAAGTAACAAGAAGAAGCATGTAGAAGAAAACTGAAAGACACATATTTATCTTAATTTATGAATTTTCTTGATTAACTTCTTTTTGTAATTTGTAGAAGGGTTTTGGGTTGTAATTTCAAGACATATAAATTGGCAGGAGGCATACATTAATATTTATAATATATGAATTATTAAGCATTAAATTAATTATTAATTATTGTATTTATAATACAATAATTAGTATTAGTGTTTTAAAATTTAATTCATGCATTTAATTCCCCATAATTTCATTGAGTTTCCAGTAAACCTATTATTTTTGCCTTTTTAATCCTTTTTTTTTTTAAAAAAAAAAAAAAGCAGTAGCAGGAAGGCTTCCGAAGAGATCAGCACCATGGACAGAAACTGAGCTGCCTCCTGGTGCTCAAATGCCACCCAAGAAATCTGAACGTGTAAATGCCGAAAGCCTCCCCAAGGACTGATTGCCAAAACAAATCCTAGCCTGCAGCAGAGCCTATCACTGACGTCATATACCAGCTTCAGTCACCCGAATATCCCATTTGGTGGAAGCAAGTAATAAAAGATATCAGTGTATGAATTTCTCCTGTGTCCTAAGACCTCAGAATATACACAACAGTGAAAAATGAAGTAAATCATGCTTTACAAGCTAAATAAACAACTTTAACACTGCTAACTCTTTGAAGTAAGGACTGTATCTTTTTTTTTTTTTTTTTTTTTTTTTCTTCAGGAAATGGCTGGTGTATTATATTCTTGAAACATGATAGGGAACAATCTTTGAAAATAATGTTCTCAGCAAATAATAGACATGACCCACTACTTGTTAAGTAGCAGCTACTAAATTACCATGGTCTAGATGGGTAGTAGGCCACTGAACCACAGTTTCCGGAGCAACATCAGACATGTTAGTCAAATTAATGGACTTTGTTGTTCCCTCCCTCCCTTATCCTGCTGGAACTTCCTTTGGACAAGAACAGCACTGGAGGGTCTCACAGAGAGGGGGACTAGATTTCCAGAAAAAGAAATGTCAAAGCATACATTGTATGTGATACTGTATTCATTAAAACCAAACCAAGCTAATACAATGCAATACAATACAATACAAAAACAAACAAAAATCCCACACAAACAAGTCATATTAATGGCACTGCTTTATAGAGATCCAAGAATGACTTGAGAAATAGTCATATTTTCCATTAGGGGTGCTGAAAGCCTGTGTCAAAACCAGGTACTGCAGTGACAGTAGACAGTGTCTGTGGTTCACTTGTGACCATTTTAACCACAAAAAGAAGTCTTCTCACCTAACTTCAGACGCCAACATCATACACATCTTCATGTGAGCTAGTCACCCCAGATTGGCTTTATGATCAATGAAGCATGTGTTCAACTGAAGTGAAAGGTTTAGGTCAGCAGAATCTGTGAAGACATCTCCTAAGGAGCTGACGAACAGAACTCTGATTCTCTCCAGTGGTTTAAATGGGACATTGGGATAACAGCTTCAGAAGTAGGCACATTCACTGCAGATGCCTGTTTTTAGCCAGATAGACTCTTTGGACACTGACACTAAACAGTATACAGGTAACTTGGTGAGTATCCAGAAGTGTGAATATTTTGGGGAGGATTAAGTATCTATGGGTAGAAGGCTGTTGGAAAGCCACACACAACCCTACACTTGTTTAGAGGATGTGCCATCAAATGATGGATAGTATCTGAGTTGTTCAAATTCTTCCACTCATACTGAAAAACAACCTAATGGCAAAATTCCACAAACTGCCACACATTAAAATTCCTCTGTATGCAATTTATACCTCAACAAGTATAAGTCTCTGACAAAAGTATTATATATCAGCCCCTAAGTAATTTAGCCTCACATTCTTCACACTATCTTGGATGCTGGTTATACTTCACTAGTCATTCGATTTTTCAACATCCCTCCCACTACAAAATTTCAATCAAAACAAGTGAAACGACTCAAGAGACACTAAAAGCTGAAAAATATGTCTCAATTCAAATACCCTATTTTTGAGATATCTACTACTGATACAGAAAAATAGTGAACAGATAGAAATAAAATTTATGTTATAGTCTAGAGGTGATTAAAGGAAAGTAATTTTGAACCCCCTTCTTTGGATTCAGGGTCTGCTTTGAATGAAACCTCTTCTTTCCAATGGTCCAATGAAAATCAAATGCAGAAAAAACACACAAACGAACAAACAATAACCACCCAACAATGTAATGTTGTCCTCTCAAATCTGCAGGCAGCCTGAAAAAAATAGTTCTGTTTCAGGAAATAGAAAGAATGATCTAAACTCATCTGATCAAACGGGTGACTGAAGAAAATTTGAGGTAATGGCCTAAGAAATGCTGCCCAGGTTTAGGCATCTGATAGAGCTACTTGAACCAAAAATTTAGTTTTTCCTAGGCTTGTATGTGATCAGGGAAGATAGATGGTTTCCTCTGGAGATGGACTAGAACATCTGCTGAGATCTCTCTGTCTTCCCCGTTCTGTTGACTCTGGGGAAAAATTCGTATGATTAAGCTCTTTATGTAGGCACCTGCTTTTACTGCTAAAAGTTACATAGGATACATTCCTTTCCACCCGCCTCTATGCCCACCTCCATCTAAATTAGTTAATGAAAGATGATCTCAGTAGATGAAGATAAGGTGCTTATCCCACAGTTCCAGCCTGTTGACTAACCTTTTCATATGCCAGAAAGGATGCCACACAACTGCCATAAGCTTCTCAGCTTTTCCTCTGGCAAGAGAGCAATTTCCCTGATGCGATCATCCGCCTCTCTGATGTCATCGGTTTTTGTTTAAAACCAAAGGACTGGTGTAAGAAGGACTGAAACATGTGTTGCCATGTGTAGGCTTTTCCTTGGTTGCTATCATCAGGAACATTCATTTATACTGCTCGATGTTTTAGTATTGTCTATGGTATATTAAAACCGGGAAATCTGAAAATCTGATGACAACTCAAAGTGCAAGAAACACTGATTTCTTTTAACTATTTTTTTTTTTAACGTAAAAGGAAAATTCCACTGTTCCACTTGATCTATTAATAAATCTCACATTTTATACTGGAAAAGTTTGAAAGAGGAAGTTACTGTAGCATTTCCAGTCTGTTACCCAGGGCACTACCACAGTACTTGCCACAGATTTTAGACATATTTGAGGACATGCTATCACCAGGTATCATGGAGCAGAATTCCTCTCCTCCTCTCCTCTCTCTCTCCTCTCCTCTCCTCTCCTCTCCTCTCCTCTCCTCTCCTCTCCTCTCCTCTCCTCTCCTCTCCTCTCCTCTCCTCTCCTCTCCTCTCCTCTCCTCTCCTCTCCTCTCCTCTCCTCTCCTCTCCTCTCCTCTCCTCTCCTCTCCTCTCCTCTCCTCTCCTCTCCTCTCCTCTCCTCTCCTCTCCTCTCCTCTCCTCTCCTCTCCTCTCCTCTCCTCTCCTCTCCTCTCCTCTCCTCTCCTCTCCTCTCCATGATTCTCCTTTTAATAATATTATTTGCTCTTATTACAGGATAGGTAGGGCCTAGCTGTGCTATAATAACAGGATATTAAGAAAAAGCAATGGCTCGGATAGCCACATTTTAGTTCTCTGCTTCTACACTGCTTCAGGGGAAATTGTTTGTGACAATCTCTATTTTATGTCTAGACAACATCTTACTCTTCAACTGACAGCCTATGCTGAGTGGCTATTTTCTGCTTTTTCCCCTTCCCACCTTGTTCTTCACTCTTTTTGTTCCTTGTTCACTCTGCAGATTAGCAGAACACAGAAACATTCTTATTTTATGTGACAAGGCCCACAACAATGTGAGCTAATTTAATGAAGTAAAATGGTATTATACTTTCCTATATTACATTGGGTAGGTGGCAGATATATACAAAACAAATAAACAAACAAAAAACAACAAAACAAAACAAAACAAAACAACAACAAAAAAACCAAGCAGGCCAGCTGTTTATTTGCAGGTTTCCTAAATATTAGCCACAGCACAATCATTTACAATTTAGTGTCTTACTTAATTTAAGGACTAACATATTGCTACTCAGGGAACAGAATACTTTTTATTTTTTAAGCCTGTGAAACTCACTTTTGTCTCACACTTGTTAGACTTTGAGTATGCAAGCTGACTGAGGTCAGCGCAGATGTATAGGCGCCATGCTGAGGCACAGTGAAAGGAAGGAATCCCTCCTCAGACAGGCACACTTCCAGTCTGTCTCTGGTCTAGTTCACATTTGCTAACCATCCAGACAAAAAGGAGAAATAATATGCTCTGATAGTTGGTGCGAGGTATGTGCCAATTTCTTCCCTATCCTCCTGGACAGAAGGAGGGGTAATCAATAACTGATTACCCTGGCACCCCAGCCTGTGATATGTGGAGGTGATAAAAAACTGTGAGCGTGTCCTGAGTAGGCAAATGGTCTGGGCTACAATCTAGCACACACCCAGCAGCAGAGTTCAAGAAGACCCTCACTGCAGGCTATGGCATACAATGTTGGTTATTCAGGAATGAGGTGGCGATAATATTGTAAATAATATTTAAAAAAAAAACACCAAAGAAGTGGGAATATAATGACTTACTTGTTTTTTGTAATTTTCAGTGCATTTTAATGGTTACTACAAAAAATATATTTTTGTTTTGTTTTGTTTCCTGCAAAAGAGAAATACAATCTCAGTATTTCCAGATTGAAATAAAAATAAATTGCAGGAATGAATCACTGAGTATGACCTTATAGGAAAAATGAAATGCATGTAACCAGGAAGACAATGATTTTTGGAAAAACAGAAAAATCACTGTCAGCAAGGAAATTACTTAGTACAGATTTGACACAGACTTTTCAGTTTTCTGTCCCTCCCCAATACTTTTCTCCATTTTCATCCCATTTGAAAGGGCTATGTGGAAAATGTAGCTCGTTGTTAAATGATCTGAGAAAACAGTGAGAGAAGAGAAAAAGGCAAGATAATTTCACTTGTATAAATGAGCAGACATAAAGACAATAACAAAACAATCAATTGAGCAAACAGAGGCTGTGGTAGTAACAAATGATTATGCATACACCATTCTCAAAATCCAAGATGCAAACAAATTTGGTGGGGAGATATTAATCAAAAAATTACTCAAATAAGCTTGCTTATATAAGGACTTCTATAGTTGCCTGCAAACTACTGAAATATTAAACAACAAACAAACAAAACACCACGTAGAGAAATGCTATCCCTCTATGCAAGATTTGTAAATCTTAGCAGAGCCCCATTTCCCCATTCAACTACAGTTTTAGGCTAGATCTTCCACTGTTCTTAATTACCAAATTTCCACAGCATTTGTGGTACTTTATTGATGTACATTACCTGAAGTCTGGGTTCTTTTTATGTGGTTTAGTGATGGTGAAGATATCAAAATAAAGTTCTGGAGATGGAAAGTCCTATCTCTTTTCAAGATGTGAACACAGCCTGAGAAATGCAAATTTTCCTACATCATATGAAGATATCAGAAGGAGGCAGACAGTTTTAGAAGTAAACATAACAAGATTATAGTGTATTCCTGTTTGTAAAAGGGGTTTTAGAAGAAGGCACCCCTAGCAGTCATTTAGTCTCTTCTCTATTCTAGTTTAGTCCATGGCTTCTGAATTTGCAAGCATTTTCTGTTAACAAAGAAAATTCAGAGGAATTCAAGTATTTCTGAGGTATGGCATCTACAGAGGTTGTTTGATAATGCACATCTGGTCAAAGTTGTTAGCAGCTGATTTCATATAGTGTTCTTGGAAACTGAAGTGATTAAAGTCAACTTTCAAAAATGACCTTTGATATTGAATGCCTGGCATTCATAGATTTCTAAATTCATTCACTCTTTCAAGGTTTGTTTCAACTCAGGAAACCATTTAATGCAAATTAAAGACCAACTGAATCTAGTACATATTATGCTTAAAATTAAGAACATAGAATCATAGGAAAAGCTACAGCCTTCCATTCCATGCACTACTACAAGATAGGGTTAATTCTACCAGATCTCCTCCATAAAATATTTAGGCAATGTTTTCCTAAAGATCGGCAAATAATTTGACACCCTCTCCATGCAATCTATTCCAGAGCTTGTCTTTACTATAACAGTCTGTTCTTTAATGTCTAACTGTAATCTGCTTTTTTGTTATTTAAACACATTACTGCCTACCAGTGAAGAGGAGGTTCTTCCTTCCAAAGACAACTTTTTATGTACTGTAAGGTGATCATCTCATTATTTTATAATTGTTCTAACTTATATTTGTTTTCCTCTTATGTAATGTCATATGACTTTTGGTCATACTCTTCTGTTCTCTCTTTGATGGGTTCATATCTTCCTTGAAATTTTGTGTCCAAAACAAAGTGTCATACTACAGTAAGGTTACTATCAGATGAGTATGTCAGGTGGATTACTTCAACATGTCAGAGGCTGTAATCTTGTTTTAATATTTGCCAGAACTGTGCTTGTCCGTTTGCAGCTGCATTGATTGCTTATATGCAGGTTGGTTTATTATTTCGATTATTTTGTATTTTTCTCCTTTATTTTTACATTTTTTTTAACAGATGAAGGTGTTAAAATTAAATATCTGCTGTGATGAATTCTTTTTCTTTTTCTTTTTTTTTCTTTCCATTTTTTTTTAATATAATTTTAAGTAGAGCCTCGAATTGATCAAGATAGCTCAAAGTAGGTTAATGATACGAACATTACCTTCAAACATGATATATTTTAAACTCTTTTCTAATTTAATTTGTTTTTCTTAGCAGCTCTAAAGTACTGTACATATATATGTATTTGCTGCACTTTCTAGTAAATGTTTGAGAATTACATTTATTAGTAGCACATATATACATTTCAAAGAAATCTACTCATTTACGTTTAGTAGCTAGATATTGTTATTCTAGGTATACTTTCAAAGCCTCAAAAGTAGTACAGATGTCGAAAGAAGCAAAGTAGGTACAGCCTAATTTCAGTAGAAAAAAATAATGAAATGTGGACTTAGTTGCCTGAGAGCAAGAGCAGCGGAGTTGTGAGACAATGGGAGAACATCATTAATAGTCAAGCAAACTAACCTGGTGATTGTGGCAGGAAGGCTCAAGTGACAAAGGATCACAAAAAAACTGACAAGTTATAATTGTTTGAACACATAGAGATGTGAAAGTGCCCCTTTTCTAAAACAGACTCTCACAAAAGCATTTCCTCTAGTGGTTAAGATATACTTGGTGACTCTCAAAGTCTTTGAGATATCTTATTCTTCACAATGAAATATGCTTGATTCATGTCAGTGAGATTGAGAATCAATAGAAACACACATCAAGTTATATATCCAAGAATTGATTGTGGTGATCTGTTTAATTCCAGTTTAAGAAAGCATTATAAGGAAATGCATTTTACGACAAATGGTCTGACTTCCTGGCATCTATTAACACTTATCAATGAATAAGCTGTACAAATTGAAATGGTCTTACGAATGTTTAAGGAAGATGCTCTTATAAACTTTGAAACAAATACAACAACTTTCCATCAATCTCCTGAGTGTTAGAACTTCAGTGCTGTTTAATATCTGACTCAACTTCTATCCCATAAAGAGGGCTTACATTCAGCTACTAGCATGCAATATGCCTGCTCACATGGTATGACATTGTTTGTTTTCTATTACAGTGGTGAACCGACCAGTTAGTATGACCAATCTCCTCTGGGTAATGCCATGCTTAATAAGATGCAGCTAATGAGCAATATTGTAATGTAGATTTTAGAACAGTTGTGAGAACAAAGAATCACAGATGGGGTTGAAAGCTTGTTTTTCTTTTTAAAAATTACCTTTGAGTCTTCAGCTTTTTAATATTTTCTCTCTTTCTTCCAAAGACAATAAGGAAAGCTGAATGCACTCCTGTTAGCAACGTGTTCAGTCAAGAGAATCTGGGAAAATATATTGTTGTATTATAAAAAATAGATAAATATTCCCACATTTGCTTTGTAGGCGATAACACGGAGCATCTGTACTGCAAAACCTCATGCTTTGCAGAACACAGTCCATCAGCAGAGACGTGTTTTGGTTCATCTGAGAGAGAGGACTATAAATCACCAGGTGGTAATAGGCATTGTCTGGGAAAGCTCTGCTCAGCAGCAGGAGGAGCGTGGTAGGAGAGCAGCTTCCCTGCCTGCCTGTCACTCCTTGCCTGTGCCCCTGCTGCCATACGCTCACTATTTTATCTTCCTGCCCCAGTCAGACATGCTCACCCTGCCCTAAACTCTGAATCCCTCAGCACAGCTCCCACATCTCCAAACAGAGATGACTTTGCTTCACTTCAGTCACCTTTGCCTCAAGCAGAAGTGCTCCCCATCCCTTTCCTACCTTCTGCTTCCCTGAGCAGGCTGTGGAGTACTTTATTTACTGACACCACATTAGAGAGCTGCCTGACTGCTAATAGGTGTGATCTCATCAGTGGAGCACCCCTGAAATCATCACTACTTTCCTCTCAGGGACATGCAATGCTCAGCATAGGTGTGAATGAGTTCCTGGGTGTCATAAAATGATTTCCTAATAGAGCTTCAGACCTTGGAGGTGGTGAGTAGGTTTTGACGCTGGATCTGATTGTATATCAGCTTTATATTAATGGAGGTGCAAAGCTGCTAAAAGAGGTGTGATTAGCTCCCAGCAGGGTAAGTGTAGGTGCCTTCCAAACTCCACTGGGATAATTCAGCTGCCTCATCAATTTCCAAATTTTCTGGATGTTGAAATTTTTTTTTTTTGGTAGCTGTATGGTCATTTCCTTAGCATTTGTTTGGCATAGAGAAGCAAAATATTTACAAACCAACCTTCCTTCCTTCCTTCCTGCCTGCCTGCCTGCCTTCCTGATGTTTCCTACAAAAGTTGCATTATGAACAAGTACATGTATCCAGTCTATTTTGTCTCATGTTCATGATAGATAACTCAATTTTGGTCCTAGAATTCTGATGTTTTAGTGTTGTTAAGACAGGACACTGGGTGTTAGATGCTTTTAGAAATGCTGATCTACTGCGGTAAAAATACTGAGTAATATGAAATGTTTGATGTTTGCTCTGAGGTACTGCAATTTGATTGCAACAAAGAAGGGATAAATGGATTGTACTGAAGTGATTATTTTTATGTCTGTCCATCTTTAAAAACATTTCCGTGTTTCAAGCATACTCTCTGTGAATTATATATGTGGATTGTGAAATATTATATTTCCATAAAATCTCTGAGATAATTCTTTCAGAATTGCTTCAAATCCTGGCAGATAAGGCAGATGCAACTGGAAATGCTGTCACAGATCCTTTTGCCCTGCTGCTGACTTGCATTCTGAACTCCAAAGATTTCTGTGAGTCCAATAGGCCAGTGAGGGTTTTCTACACTGTGTTTCTGGGAAGTAATGTTGCAGGATGATGTCTGTAGAGGTCAGCTATGTATTTATGGTGTTGTACCTGTGGTCAAGGCAGGTCTGTTACCAAGGAACACACCACTGCATCTGGCCACATCACAAACTCTGGGAGTAGAAAAAGAAAGCAGCACTTGAAAGGTACTGTGACTCCAGACCTTTTGTGTGAGAAGAGACACTTGAGACTAGTAAAGATTACAGCTGAACTTGTGATATCTGCCAGACTGTGAAAAGCCCGGGCTTAGCTAAGGCAATTACTCACCAGCAGCACCCACAGCTCAGGGGAGGGAAGCTGTTCCCTCAGTGGAATAACTCCGGGAGAGCCTGTGCAGAGACAAAGCACTCATCTCCTCAGCATTTGGTGGAAACAGGGCTCCCTTCCCCTGAGTGAAGGCAAGGGGCCACAGGTGGGAAGTTCATGCTTTAATTCTCTTGCCAGAGATCACAAGATAGCTTGGCATGACTTCTATTGCTTGGCTCGTTCAAAGGAGAGCAGAGGGAGGAGGTTTTCACTCCCTCCTCAGGCCTTTTATTTAGAAGATGTGCTATAAGAAATAGGCCCTGTTGTCCTGATTTTTAAGCCCCTTATCCTATCTAGTACTGGGATAACAAGATCATACAGGCATGCTGTATTATATCTTTCTTGTGGGATAATCAAGACGATGGTATACTGATGGTATACAATCCCCAAGATTGTGGGGATTCCCTCATAGGCAGCTCTTGTTGCCCTTGTAACCATGGTCGTTTAAAAATGCGAAGTATGTAACAAATTGTTGGTTGCTTTATGAAAACATTATGAAACTGAGAACATTGTTAACTTAATCGCTAGTGCACACAACATACTTACTTAAGGGAAATTAATCTACACCTAATTACAAGCATCCTTTTATTAATCTGTATTAGAAATGTATACTTGGCTCAACAGAAATAACAGAAGCTATAACCAGTCTTGTGACTTCAGCAGGATACCCTATGAAGTTATCAGTACAAATATTTTATTTATTCTGTATCAGTCACTTGGAAAGTGGTACTGCAGCAGCAGCATTGTAAAAGGACAAGAAGACTGTCACTGTCCACACTTGAAAGTTTATAATCCAGGGAAGCTACAAACTCCCTTGATGTATACTTCCTTCATTAGTCTTTATTGAGTTAAACATACTTCCCACAGCAAAATGACATCTTTTGGAGCTGCAGTCCAAGTATTCCCCGCCATCACTGTATGTCACTGAGGCTGATCTCAGCACCTGAGGGGTGTGGACATGCTTAGGTTTCCACTTCTGGGAGCAGATATTAGATGTATAGTCTGTGCCAGGAATGAACACTTTGTCCAAAGAAGTTTCTCTCTAGCATACTGAGCAAAATCTCTCCTGTTGTGGGCCCCCCCAGTACGAGAGAGCCCTGGACGTACAGGAAAGAGTCCAAGGGAGGCCACCAAGGTGATGGAGGGCTTGGAGCACCTCTCCTGTGAGGAGAGGCTGAGAGCTGGGACTGCCCAGTCTGGAGAAGAGGAGGCTCAGAGGGATCTCATCCCTGTCTGTAAATACCTGAGGGGAGGCTGCAGGGAGGACGGAGCCAGGCTCTTGTAAGTGGTGAAAAGAACACCAGGCAGCACTTCTGTGCTCTGTGGTTGTTGGAGCACCGGCACAGGCTGCCCAGAGAAGTTGTGGTGTCTCCTCCTTGGAGATCTTCAAAAGCTGCTTGGACATGGTCCTGGGAAACCTGCTCTGGGTGGTCCTGCTTGAGCAGGGGTTGGACCAGACAGCCTCCAGAGGGCCCTTCCAACCACAACCGTTGCATTAGTCTATGATTCTGTGAAATCTTTCATGATGAAGTCATTAATATATGTGTGAACATGGCAGGGAAAGCTTCTTCCCTAGTAATGTTTCTGTGGTTGTTACAACAGTGCCCAGACCTTTTGTTTGCTGTGCACAAGTGCTGCAAGTGAAATCTCTAGCTTTACTTGTTGCTAGTCCAGCCTTTCACTATTTCCATTAATAATAATTTTGCATCTCACCAAATATATTTCATATCCACAAATGGAAATGCAAAAAGAACAGAACAACATTATTTACTTTGTCCTCTGCCTCCAAGCCTAATGACAGAAAACAACTATTTACAACAAAATAAGCCAAAGCAAGAGATAATTGAGGAGAATTGTTTTGCTTCCAATTCACAATGCAGACTAAATGTGGGTTGAAGTTATTAACATATTGCCAAACATTGGGTGGCTGTATGAATGAGCTGATACTCTCAGTGTAAAATTTCACTGGCCCTGGAACAAAACTACCACGGTAACCTGCTACTGAAGATGGACACTTGTTTCCAGCTTAGCTTAGACACTGGTACATTCTAATCATCAAGGACTTTACATGTGTCTCAGAAGGTCTTTACAGTCATGGACCTCACATTCAGGAGGGAGCGGATTTACTGTTAACTGTTCCACTGCTATTGCTTACTGGCATATCTTGCCTCATTGGTAGATGTGAGGCAGCCTTGTCTCTCTTTCTCTGAAGGATAAGCTACCTCTTAGGTGTTTTGTGGTAAACTCAAACAGTTACCACATTGCAACTGACATGTAACAAATCAATATCTTACTTTATGTAGTGGTATCCTATTCTTGTGCACATTACCAAAATTATGTTATCTGCCCTCTGTCAAGTGTGGCTCTTCCTTTCCCTTGAAAGTGACTTCAGTTTCCGCAGAAACATCGTTACTTTAATGACATATTCAAAGGATGTATCTAGTTGTCTTCATAGTGGTCTCTGTTCTTTGTTTGTTTACTCAGAATATCTCTCTCTGGAATTGAGGCATTTTTGTGTCAGTATAGAAGGGGAAAACTGGACCTATTAATTTTGTAGCAGAGCCATGGAATGCACCAGATCAAAATTACAGTGATGCTGCTATCATGTTAGGCTTACTGTATGAATAAATCATATGTCCCATTTCCAATGCTGTCAGTTAGAGACTTTTTACAAGTTCAAAGCTGACAGCAATGCCAAAAGAAAAAAAAAGTAGATGGAGGGTCAGAGCTGGCTATGTCAACAAACAGCTGGAAGCCAACTGGGCAGGAAACCTGTCTACAGTCATGCTCAGAGACTTGTGGCCATTTGTAATAGATGGTAATGGAGGTTTTCTAGCTCATTGTAATTCAATAATTTTAGCTGAATCTTGAAACAACCTTAGTACATCATGAATATACATTTTTTCCACTGAATATACATTATATTTCATTTTGATATGAGACTATATAAAGTGTACTTATATATGATGTATCACGTCTATAGCTGTGGAGGCAATCTAAATTTCAGTATCTAAAAATAAGGTGCTAGCTCATGAAGAATAATGAATAATGAAAAAAAAAATCCCAAAAAAGCCTGAAACATATCTCTCATTCTTTACATTATCTGTTCTTTTGAGGCAAGCGGCAAGCCAGGGAATGACAGGTCTGCCTGAGAGAAGAAAGGAAGACAACAGAAAGAATAGGAGTGTTAAACAGTGAAGCCCTTGGGAGTGACAAAGCTTCACAGAAAGGAGGCCAGGGAGTAGCTCCAAGTACTCTTGGGGAAGCAGTGATGAAGAAGTTGAAAATGTGAAGCTAATCCATCTAGAGAAAAATTAATCTGACACACATACGTATGCAATGTGAAGGAAAAACTTCTAGTGCAGTAATGTTCCGAGCAAAGAAGGTGTGCAGGTATGTATTTGCAAAACTATATCGCTTAGAAATAAAAGGCTAGTGGAGCATGCAGCTGAGTGGAGGGGGAAAGGGAGACTTGAGGTCATATATGAGGTGAGATGGTGAGGAGCAAGAGTTCTTTTTAGTTAAAATCATTCCAGAGGTAACAGTGACTTATTTATTGAAAAGGAGAACGGGAAGGGGAAGAGGAAGAAGATTTTCACCTTAGTTGATGATGGAGCTTAGCAAAAATACAAATAGCAAATAATTTATGGGCAAAAATGAAGAACTGGTTATTATTTTATATTAACCAATAAAATAATTTTAAAAGGAAAAACCAAATGCAATCAATATTCTGATGACTCGTGTTTAAAGGGAGAATAGTGAGTCATTCCCCATGGGGAATATAGAAAAAGAGAGTGGGAAAGCAAAGTAATAATAAAGGAACAGTATTAGAAAAAGCAATAGTCTTAAGATGTGCTTAAATAAGAAAGGTGTTGTGGAAAGTGTTGAAAGCTTAGGCTTCAAAGGATAAAACTGAAATCAGTGGCCTAGAGCTCTTTAGCCAGATACTCCCTGAATCACTGCAAACATTTGGGGGTTTAACAGGAATGAAAGGAACAACGTTTACTCTCCATTGGTGAAAGGGGCTGCTTGAGAGCTAAGGGTGACTGTCCCTCTGTGAGTTCTCGCCTTGTGTTTCTCCTCAGTCAGACCTTGACCTTACACACTGGAAGTGCAGAGCCCCTATTCTAACATGCCATCTCACATTTTGGAAAAGCCCCTTTGGCCTCACCCTCTGGCAGTGACCGGCCTTTCCTGTTGCAGAGCAGGTGACCCTGTGTTTGTAGATGGGAATGTGTTGTTGGGTGAGGGCCATGTGCTCAGAGGTCTCCTTCCCAGCTACTACGTACCATAGTGATCCCTGCAGCATCTCCCGATTTGACCAGCGAATCATATCCTCTTCTGTGGGACCTGAGGAGGCTCTGTCTTGTTTGTTGGAAAAGAATATGCTGGAGAGATCCTTGAAGATCTTCAAAAGCCACCTGGACCTGATCCTGGGCAACCTGCTCTGGGTTGCCCTGCTTGAGCAGTGGGCTGGACTAAAGGAGCTCCAGAAGTGCCTTCCAAACTCTGCTGGTCTGTGAGTCTGTGAGAGGCATGTAGCTAAGCTGGGAAAACACTGATGTGGGCAGTGTGAATCCTTTCCGAAAATAACATATGGCTTCACAAATGACCTACTTACCTGCAGGCAGGAGGGAAAAAAAAAGCACACATTTGTCAAAAGAGCTTGATGCCTTGTTCTGTGTTGATAGTATTACAGAACTTCATTTGCTGTCGGGCAATGAAATACATCCCACAGGAGACAACATCACCTCCCTTTTTTCAGAAACTCTTATACATCTATAGGGGATGGTGGCAGTGGGAGCAGAGCAGGCAGTGCCCAGCCCAGCCAGCACAAGCTGTTCCTCTCTGCTGCTGTCAAGCGAATCTGTGGCAGGAAAAGAAGTAGCAGGGTTCCACCTGCCGGACAAACAATTAAACCACTTGCTTCTGAAATAGGAACTAAGGTTCCCGTCTGCGGTTGTGTGTTTTTACCTGTGCGAGGCAGAGGGAGACCGGAGGCACAGGTCTGACTTCATTGCTGTCCATACCCAACAACAGTCGCAGCTGCGTGCTAAGGTGTTTTGATTGCTGCAATGTCTCCTCTTGCAATGATTTTCTGTTGAAGCTGATAGATTAGTATCAGAGGTTTCTATATTTCCTAATTAGCTACAGACATAAAAGCAATCAGTTTAAATCTATGTACTTCTGTAAAGCACACTGCCCTGTCTATTCCACTGCTGGCTGCTGAAATAAGTAATATTGCTCCTAAAAAACCTTATCCCCTCTGACTAAGAGGTGCTGAAAATTGCAGGGCACCATGTTTATAACTAAATAAAAAGATTGTTTCCATGTTAGTCAGAGCTTACTCAATATCTCAGCATGGAAAAATGAGACACAGTGTTTATGACTCAAATATCAAAAAAGAAGAAAAAAGAAAACCAAAAAACAAAAACCACCAGAGACTTACCCCTTTTAGAAGCTGAAACTTTGAACACTGATAACAAATTACTGCTTTTTGATCTCCTTTCAAGTGTTGCCTAAAACACCACTGCAACTGGTTGACCTTCTTGCAGTTTCTACCTGATGTGATTTGTGACCTTGCCTGTTGACACAGTTTAGAAAGCCAAGGAGCACCATTTTACATCTTTGTGATTTTATCTCAAGTTGTGTCCTTTGCCTTCGGACATCCTGGGGTAGGTATTGCCTCAACACTGAAAGTCGGAGCTGCTCCAAGCCCTGCTACAATTCTGGCAATGCCAGCTACAGGAATTTTTCACCATGCTGGGATTCTTTTGAAAGAAAGAGGGGCTAAGCATATACATATATAAAACTTTATTTAGAAACATATTATGTATACATAATACATACATTATATTGCAGTTAATAACTTTATTTCCATGGATTTTTCACCCAGTTTCTTGCCTCCTTTGGAATATTGAATTGGACAAAGGGTAGAAGATATTGGAAATGGTGTACAGATTGCTATAAAGTCATTGATTTCCTTTTTCTCTACAACATCCCTTTACACAACACACCTGTCAGCAGAACGCACCAGTAACACCAATTAGTAAGCATGTTTCTACCAAACCTTGTGCATGTCAGGAATACACAGAGCACTAAAAAGAGAAAAAAAAAGAAGAAAAAGATCACAAATGCTGGCAGATGAGTCTTCTGCTTTTATAATACCATAACAGCACCAGAAGAAAAAAGCAATACCGATCTGTGGAATGCAAATCTGCAGAAGTCAAGGGTGCCTGCAGTTTGAGTATGTAAACAGCATCTAGTTCTGTGGCAGAACTGATTAGAAGCACCACTTGTCCTCGAAAGAGCCAGCTAACATATTTTAAAATCAATCTGTATCTGAATAAATGTACAATTGAAAGGCTCATCAAATCTCCAGGCTTAAATGGGTTCTTGTTACAGGTTAACCATGATGTAAAAGTAGCATTAGACTTCCCTCATTGTGCTCTTGAGACTCACTTTCTCACCTGCTATATATCAATCACACACTTGAGCAGGGAGAGAGATGCCACCTTCTGGAACCAGTTAAGTGTTCCCTCTTGATTTCAGATTTATTATCTCAGCAAAATACTGCAATTCTGTAGGATGCAAAGATAAAACCAAACCTCCTCTGCACAGGACTGCCACGATATGATTGACAGGCATGCTCATTAGACTGAACAACTGGCAACTCAGTGCACGAAGGAAGGACCATTCCAAAATGCAAATTCAGAGCTCCCATCAGCTGGAGATCTGCAAGTCAAGTTCTTACTTTTCTGCTCCAGCAAGAACATTAACTAAGTACAAGAAGCCAGATCCTGACTTTGTGGAAAGAAAAGAATATGGACCTGGAGATTATAATGAGCATCTTTAGGTAGTAGCAGAAGAAATGCAGTTACATGTACTGTTTACCTGTGCTTTTTTGGTAGAGGCTGGAGAATGTATCATGCGCTGTACTTGTTCATCAGATATGAAGCTTTAAATTAATTTATACAACCTTCAACCTTGGCTTTAAACCAGTAGGACTGCTGTAATCTGTGTACTGATGCTGTACAGCACCAGTAGTGCTGTTTTTGGGTGCTGCTGAATGGTCATATACAAATACTGTTTGCATTTTAAAGGGAAGGCATATGACTCACCAAATGTGAATTACCAGTTTTGACATGCTGTTGCACCAGAAGATTGTGTCAGCAGGATGTAAATAATTGCATTGGCTGCTGGTCCGTGTGCTGCTACTTTCTATAATACAAAATTAATTGAGATGCAGCTGACAGAGGGACCTGAATCTAAACATCCTCCAGGAACTCTTCAGAGTGGAATAACCACATCCCATTTACTAGTCAGATTTAATACAGGACTGACAGCAGCTGCCTAGATGCTATCTCCAGAATTTATTAATTCATCCATCTTTCTTTAAGTTTTGTTAGGAGAACTAACCACTGAGCGATTTTTCTTTTTTCTTTCTTTTCTTTTTTTTTTTTTTAAAGTATCCAAAGCCTTGCAGCTGCCAGGAAAAGCCTCGTAACCCGTGTTTCTGTGAACAGAAAGAGTGCGGGAAGAGCAGAAAGAGTGCGGGAAGAGCCAAAGGTTTTGCGCTGCTTCCTCCGAGGAAGAGTCCGGCCGCCGGCGCTCCGCTAGGGGGAGGCAGAGGAGCGGCGCTGGGACACGGAGCATCCCGCGGGGCCGGCGCTTCGCCAGCCCGGCTTTGCTTTTCCCCACTTTCCGCCCCACTGGAAGCAGTGCCCGACAGCCTTTCTCTGGGAGGGATGCCCTCTTGGTAACCGGCTTGCTAAACTCTCCCTTTTTACCTTTCGCAAGGGCCGTTGAAAGAGACGCAGAGGTGGCTCCTGCCAAAGTGTTTGGGATGCGGTCAGAATATACAAAACACAGCGCCGCTGCCTATGGTATATGAATCCTTTTGGTAGGCTGGCAGCGAGCCAGGTGCTGGGATAATTTCCCCCTTATTCCTGCTAGGGAATGTATGACTGGGCATTTGTATGGTGCTCGTGAAAGGAGAAAGTTTCTCTTCAGGCCAGGCAGGGAGCTGGCATCTGCAGTTTGCATTTCCTTGTGTTGTTTTGCCAATGCCATCAATCTACACCACCCTTTATAAGGGGGAGAGGCAATGTGAGAACAGTAGAGTTGCTACCTTAAATCAAAATAAACAAACAACGACAGATTAAGCTGGCAGCACAAGCCCCATTTGTTCCAGCCATGGGGTAACAACTGTCTCTTCAGACTGCCCTGCCCAAAGGGGTCTGGGTGAAGAAGGATGTGTGGATTTATGGAGGGGGTCCTGGCTTCTGAATAACACCCCTGTTCAGAGAGTGGGAGAGTAGAGGAGTCTAGCACAGATGGCCAAGAGGAGTGCTGATAGGGAAAATCTGTTCCGCCACCCCCGGACATGAGGGCAGCTCCCCCATGGGAAGTGCTGTGCGGTCCTCTGGGCAAGGCATGCAGATGGAGCAATGGTTCTGGGGTGTGTGGAAAGGGGGTCAGGAGAGAGGGCAGTCAGAGGGGGAAACGAGGGGGCACACAGTGCTCTTTGGGGAAGGAGAAAATGAGGCAATATAAACCTGACCTACAAGGGAAGGGAGAAAATAAGGCAATATCAAACTGACCTACAAGGGAAAGGAGCAATCAAATGTGTCATTGCAACTGGGAGCAGTGAGACATTTCTTTTTATTCTTTTTTTTTTTTTTTTTCAAATTACAGAACAATCAGTATTTCATTCCATTTCGAAATGGAAAGCCGTTCCTTATTCATTAAAAATGTACGTTCCATAAAATATGGATCAGCAGCAGGCCCCTCTGGTGAACAGTGAGCTACAGTCCTCCCAGTTTGAACTAAATTATTTGTGTTGGTTTTACGATCTGGAATGCAAAGTCGTGTGCTCTGGTGCTTCTTTCTGAAGTTTTAAAGCAATTTTATTATAATACTTGCAGCTTTTTAATGTCTGAACAAAGTAATACATTCAGGGGTTATGAGACGAAAAGAGGAAAGGAGACCTGAAAAGCACTGCTTATAATGGAAAATAATATTAAAAAAGCCATAAAACATTCTTGTGTTGAGGGAGGGGGAGAGGGAAGCGGGATTTAGTAATGGAACCTCAAAGTACAATCTCTTCAAATTTTAAGTGCTTTGTACTGAATAATTTGACTTGAATCTGAACCTACAGCTATAATTACAGGTCAGGTCTGAAACATGAATGGCCTTGTTGCCTTGTACAGATACAGACAACTTTGCCTAAGGATCTTCATTTCAAACACAATCTCAGTTCAGCACGGTCATGTAATGAAACTCTACTGATCTTACATGACATGCGTCATTAGTTATAGCCGTGAAAGAAAGTCAGAAGAACATGGAGAAATGGTTTGTTTTGTCACTACACAACAGAATCAAGCCCTGTCCTGACTTGATCTTGGATTTGAACTTAAAACATTTATCCTGTAAATTTGCCCAAAAACAAATGTAGAAAAGCTCTTAGGTTGTCCTGAATTGAAAGCAACTATAATCTCTGAATCTTAAATTAGAACTAAGATGCAAAAGATGCACATTTTGCTTTTCCTTTTAAACAGTTTTACTACACAGAAGTGTGCAAAATCTCCATTTCTTCATTGCAGGGGTTCTAACATAGAAATCTCACTTTTACTCATTTATTTAAAACGTGTTGGTTTCTTTTCTGTTTCCTGCAAAAACTGAAAAGACATTGAAAAAAACTCCCTTCTCTTCTAATTAATGAATGCACAAGCTTGAAATCCATCTGAAGATTAAGGGCACTGTCTTCTGTATGTAGTCACACTAAATTAAATGTTATTTATAATTTGTAGGAATGCTGAGTAGGAGCATATATAAGCTGCAATATATAAGTTTTCATCCATTATTTTAATGAATATACTCATTCCCTAAATCTTACGCATATTTATTTCCGTGTTGGAAGAGTACTCTGTACAGATTTTTCAGAGTTTAATGCTAAACCTCCTTAAACTTCTCTGAACTAAATTCGTTTGAGATGCACTAAAAATTACCCCATTCTTCTGGGTACTACATTACTACTGTAAGTTCTTACCAAGCATATTCATAAATATTGTGGTGCAAAATGTACATTATATAGAATTATTCACCAACCAGACATATATGCATTTATTCTTAAAGCCTGAGCTGTGTCACACTGAACACCCTTTCTCCAGATGAAAATTCATGAAATGTCCTTGAACTTCAGGGCTGGTCATTGGTGCCTGCTACAGCTGCCACTGAAGTCAGTGTGAGTGCTTTTATTGATTTCAGGGAGAGTTGGCTTTGCTTTTTGCAGCAAATACTATGGCTCTTAGTAAAGGAAGACACCCACCAGACACCTGGCAGAGCTGCTCCTGAGCAACGATGGCAGATTCAGACCCACAGCCCTTTGACCACCTTGGTTGGACTTTGATGTCTTTTTTTTTTTTTTTTTTTTTGCTATCGTGACATGAGGATGTGATACATCCTGAAGATATATCACAAGATAACTGTGTTGTTTTAAGGAATCTGTCTCAAAATCAAAATCTGAAAATTGCTTATTTGAATAAGCAAAGTATAATTCAAAACCTCTGGCAGATCCCTGAAGATATTGAGGAAAGCAAACCTTCTATTAAACTCATCCCTTTGAATGTCACAGACATCTGAGCACAACCTGTCTCATATTTTCAGTATAAATTGTAAGTCCAATAATTGTGCTCTATGACACACAGCTATAACTTTGTCTTTTAATATTTGAGCCATTGACTCTGTGATCATTAGAGCTTCATAGACATAATATGCTTAGCATAAAGCAATTTTTGTAAACAATCTACTTTCAATAGGCAAAGCTGCTAGTCTCTCAACAAGAATAGTTATGGTTTCAACTTTGCTCCATTCACAGGAATCTGTAAGTTCTCTTTTCAGAATAACACCTTTTACACAGTATGCCTAATTTTTACTGCCACAGACTTCTGTTGCTGTCTCTTTGAAATGCCTCTCATTTACACATTTAATCTTCTTTTCAAGGGTTTAACACTTGGCTGTATACATTCACAGCTGTGACAAATTTCACCTCTAAGTCTTAGAGCTTTTTTTTTTCACTGGTATTTCACAGAAATCTGTACGGTTGTCCTTAACTTGAAGGAGTGCAGAAGCAGCAGCTTATGAAATCCAGATATTTCTCTGCATTTCTGCAGCCCACAACAGACGCCTAGGTGATTACAGTCAGAACCTCTTCCAAGTGAAGGCACAGAGACAGAAATCGCAGTGGTAGTGTTTTCAAGGTCCCTGCCAGCCCACTGAAATCCACGGGAGCTGAGGTTGCTTCATACTTCTGATGGTGGGGAGGGGAATATTCTGCCACTTTTCCCACTTTTCCCACACTGGCTGTGTGTGCAATGACAGTCCTCTAAACCCAGACCTTGGAAAAGGCAGAGCCTGCCTATCCCTTTCTTATGGTGACTGGGGAAATATGTAGCTATTAAATCACTGTGAAAGAAAATGTTCTTTGCTCCTATAAGCATCTCAACTCCTTGTGGTAACTTTCTGTGTGAACCCCAGTTTGTCACATGGAGTCCCTGGCCATGATGGATGGTTTGAGCGTGGGATGACAGTGAAGGCCTTGGGCATGAGCTGTAAACAGAGTCTGCCCAACTATAAACACCTCTGTGATGGAAAATTATTTGCTGTTGAAGAAGTGCAACATTGAGAGCTGAGGAGAAATTGCTGTAAGTATAACAAAGAAGAGAAGCAACAACAAAGCACAAAAACAAGCCTAGCTGATCAGCAGGGTATGGCTGCTGAAGCCTGGGAAAACAATGCACAGTGTTTTGCCCGGGGTGGAGGCCAAGGCCTTTAAGGCATTGAGAAAAATGGAAACATCTTGTAAAAGCTTGAGATCCTGCATTTGGGGAGGGGAGTGGGGTTGGTGTCAGGTGAGCCTCTGAGTGCCTCGAGCCCTTGCAGGGACCCCGCTTCTTTCTGCTCCAGCATCTTGACACCTGATGCACCTTTCTGACCCACCAGCCAATCTCCCAGTTGTGCTGATGGCCGTGGGTGCCTGAGCATGTGCTTTCTCCCACCTGATCTGCACTCTTGTTTCTAATGTTTGAAGCCCTCCATAAAGGCTGACTGCATGATAAGTAATTTTGGACTAATTATAGTTTTGGCCAGCAGCAGCAGTGTCCTGCTGAAATTATAACTGGTTAGTGCGAGGTGGGGTAAATAACCGGTTCTGCTGGGTGAGTCTAAACCACTCCCAGCACTCTCTTCTACCTCATTTGTGATGAGTCTTACCACCTTTCATCCATAGCTCTTTGCAAAAATGTCTGTCATCCACCTCTGACGGGTTGAGGAAATGAAGATGTAGAAACAGTAAGGCACATGAAGGTACCTACATGTCACTGCACTCAGCTGGAACTGTATGCTGCAAAGCAAAGAGTATTTGTCTGTTTGTGGGTCTATCTAAATGGCATACAAAGGATTAACGTGAAGTAATTACGGATCTGGAGGCAGACTTAGGACTTTGCAACTGAGCACTGTGGCTCAAGCACATACAGGAGACTAAGTGGTAGGTGGATGACAATGTGTTTAAATGGAATTTCCACCTTCATAATACCTATATAATTGTCCTGTTGAGATTTTAATGGCAGAAAATTGACACTGAGGTATGAGCAAACAGGAAAAAAAATGTGCTTATGACTGAAAAATGATTGGATAAAAAGATCTAAGCAGCTGAATCCAGCATGAACAACTATTTTGTGTGTGTTGACTGTATTTAAACCTCCTCTAGGTTATAAACAGTTGCTGGAATAGGTGTACATATGCAATGGAGAAATTAATTATAGGATTGGGCACCTGAGGAATGCAAAACAGATATAGGCCAATCTGTCTGAAATCCAGATGGTAAAGGGTCAGGTCCCAGGATCTTGTTCCCATAGACTTGTCCCAGTGCTTCACACCTTTCACTATTTGCTGCTTCAGGAAGGAAAACAGGCTGGGATGCTCTGGGGAGAAGGATGTAGTGATCTGCTTACACTACTACAGAGCAGCTGCGCCCCTTAATTCAGAGCCTGTCCTGTCCAGACTAAATCCTGAGGGAGAGCTAACCTCAGGATAACTGTGTATAACCTTAGCTGTACACAGTTATACACTCAGTTTTTTAGAGCTGCTCAGTTATTACCTACTTGTCAAAAAAGATGGGAACCCAGATGAGCTAGGTCCATACTTTGGTTCAGAAGCGAACCAGTCTCAGGGCTCATTTCCTGGAATTTCCTCATCTTTCTCATCATTTTGGTGAATAATTTCACAAAAGTTTTGGGTTGCCAGCATACATAGTATTGATATCCTTCAATAATTGGATCATACCTGCCTCATTCACTGTGTTGGTGATGTAAAGCACTGGGATTGTTGATATAAGAAAAATAAAAACAAATTGCCCCTAGTATGAAACTTGGAATGGCAACTGTAGCAGCAGATATCCTGACAGTGTGACTACCTTAAAAAATAGAGATGCTTAGAAAAACAAAACCACAGTAGCATAAGTACACAAAAGAATCTTTAACAAATAGGTTCGGTGCTGAGGTCAGTGGGAGCAGCCAGAGAACAGCACCTACACACACACAAACACACAAAAAGTCACTCCGTATGTTTTCAATTGGAGGCCAGTACATAAAAGAGTGGAATGTGAATCTTCCTAATGCTTAAAGAATACAGAAAGAGTGGTGCTTACTAATTATCTTTTAAATTGGCTAATATGTCACCTGATGAGTATGTGCCTCTGCTGGGCCATCTGGGAGCTTAGTAGCTGCATGAGACATTAGGTTACATTACAAAACATGTAGGAATTCATTATCTGGGGCAATTCTCTACCAGCCATCGAGCTATTCCCCTTACTTGGAGCCAATGATTTTACTTTCCCATGAAACCTACTCTGTATTCACTCCCTAAAATAAGTACTAATTAGCTAAAGATAAGAGTCAAATAAACCACTTTAATTGGGAAACAGAAATTGGCAGTTAAACATAAAAGTGTGTATGTAAATATGCTGATTATCCTTAGCGTTTGATAAATTATCTCTTTTCTGTGTAGAACACAGGTATTTGTTCCTCTCAAACCGTGAGAACATTGCTATCATCTCAGTGTCTTAATTACATAAATTGAAAGGAAGTCCCAAATAAAGAAATTAACTCTATTTTGCCTATCTGGGAGATGCTAGTCTTTGTCTTTTTGCCCTAGTAATATGCTTCTTTAGGTACCTCTAGTCAAAAAGTGAAAAGCATTCTACCTTTCATTCTTCCTTCATGTTGTGAATTACATGTAATTTTTTATTTTTATTTTTTCACTGAGACAGTGTGAGAAACATTGACACGACTTTATTTAAAGGCTTCACTTTAAGTTTCTTGCTTTGAGTTTTATATTGTACCTTGTGCATTTCAAATTCCGATGTACTAGTTCAAATAGAGCTTTGCAATCACATTAAGCTGAGAGCTGCAAAATTATTTAAACCGACAATTTCGGTAATTTTGTGTCAAAATCTTCAGGACAATGTATATGTTCTTGTGCAATGTCTCAGCTCTGGGATCAGTCTCTAATGGAAAAGCCTTCTACCAGAACATTTTCAGCCACCTCGACACTCCAATCTTACAAGGTCATTCACCGTGAAGCAGCAAGGTCATAGAGTAATTATCCTCTCTAGACACCTTGGTTTTATTAGCATGAGTGGAGTTATTACTGAGATGCTCTTCTCTATTTTGTCACAGAATTAACATATGTAAATATGACAGTAGGTTACGTCTACTTGGACTGAGCTTAATCTGATTCAGGGCCTGATTTTGAGGTCTTTGAACATGCATTAAAATTTAAATAGCACAGAATTGTCACAGCTGAACAGGTATTTTACTGTTTGCAGAACTGGTGCCATTCACAAAGCTAGTAATACTGCATTTTTGTGGAACTAGCATGGGATCAGCACAGAGCATCTAGGTTTCTTGATGGGGAAAAAAAGGTTACCTCAAACTTCAGAATACGAGTTTTGTTTAACTGTTTATTTTGAAAGGGGAAATCCAAAGCATTTTCTGAAAGAAATGATGCAAATTCGTTACAGAATAAGTGACAGTTATCTCAAATTATACCTATGAGCTTAGGACCAGATGACTACCAAGACTACTTTAATTTGAGTGAATGGCTGGTGACCTCCTGTCTGTCTTGCAATAACCTGAAAGGCTGTAGAGATCTCTTAGGACCTCCATATCCCCCATTTGGGATAGACTTTGGAATATTCAAAGACCTCATTGGAAGAGTCCCATGGAATACAGCCCTGGAGGGAGGAGGGGTCCAGGAGAGCTAGGTAGATAAACAAGGAAATCCTGATGAAACTTAGACGTAAAAATGAAGTGTACAAGAGGTGGAAGCAGGGACAAGAGAGCCAGGAGACATAGGAACACAGTCTGAATGGGATGGGGGCTGATCTTGATTATACCAAATCTAAGCTGGCCTTGAGCCCCTGCAGCCAAACCACCAGGAGGAGGGATGCTCCCAGGGTCCTGACACAGGGATGGGGTTTGGAAAGCCATGTCTAGGCAGCTTTTGAAGATCTCCAAGGAGGGAGACTCCAAGGTGGGAGACATTGTGCCTGCACCAGCTTGCAGAGCAGCTGCAGTCCTTGGGACATGTGCTCATAACTGCCCCTAGAAAAATATCCATTAGAAACTGTAGAAAACGGAGTATAAAATTTAGACATTTTTTTTTTTTCTCCCCAGAATACCAGCTGCCTAAGAGGTTAAAAATACTTGGAAAGTTAAATACCCTGCAGTGTATATTTTGTGGTGAGGAAACACTGCTGGAATGAATGTGGCTATATTTTCAACTATGTAAACTGTTTTCCATAGATTTGCACCATTATCTGGGGTCTACACTCCTGTTTCCAGTTATGGCTCTTTATTTTTCCTCATTCCACTGAGGGAAATGTGTTCCTAACATCAATGTCACAAATACAGTTGATTAAATGTTCCAAAATCTGGTGTCAATTAAAAGAGGAAAAAATAAAAAAGAAAGAAAAAAAAAACACACCACAGAATGGATTAAAAAGGAACCTTCTGTTTTTGAGCCAGCTAGAGAACTGATTAAAAAAGAAGGGAGATAATGTTTGAACAGACTATGTTTTTCAGCTTACTCTGCTCTGGACATCAATGACTAAATAAGGTACCACAGATATCAATTGTTCACAGTCATTAACATATTGACCCCTTCTGCTTCCCAGAGAATGTCTGAAGCAACGTGATTGCAGCAGCAGGGTTTCTGCAGTCTATAGCCCCAATCAAGAGAGAGAGGCCAACAAGATGTTATTGCTAGTGCTAATGTGAAGGCAAAATTCCTACCGGCTGAGTTAATTGGACTATCAACTGATTTATCAAATCCATCTGGTACCTGTTCCTATCTCAAATCCTACCACCTTTGCACCAAAAATTATCCAACTTTTCTGCAGGCAAAGACACTTGCAACAAGGAGAAACTCAATTGTTGGAAGAGGTGGATGAAACTGCAAATACTACTAGCACCCTTGCACAAAATGTGACCAGTTCACACACTCTCTCAGAGATTAAAATAAATAAATAAATTAAAGTCTATCTGCAGAGTGGCTCTGAATCCTACCTCCTATCGCTAGGAAAAGTTCCCATACAACTGTGCAAAAACATGCCAGTGACACAGTGTGGCAATGCAGAGTGAAGGGGTACATAAAATTTTCATCATTCTTTGATGGAAAAAGTGATCAATGAAGAGGAGGATCTGAGGCTGTCCTCAGCCCGTTGACGTTACAAACCTGTTCCTGGTGGGTGGCCCCAGGCTCTTGAGCAGGCAGTGAGGAACACCCCTTCTGCTGGAGGCAGGCAGCTAGGAACACCTCCCTTTCGTGCCTGAAAAAGCTCATAGAGAACTGTCTTTAATAGGTCTCAGCTTTTACTTGCGTCCAGGACCCCTTAGCATCAGGCTTCATGTATGGGCATAGCACAAAGCCAATTAATGATCTCCTCGGGGCCACGGTCACAGCGTGAGCATTCACACTTACATTTTTAGAGCACACAGCCAGAGACGATCACAAAGTACTGAGCAGGCAGTGTGGACCGACGTGCACCTAGCTGGCAATAAGGCATTTGGATTTCTGTTACCTTGTGGCGGGGTGTTTACTTCCTGGGGATGTTTTAAAAGTTTTTTTTTTTTCTTTTTTTCTTTTTCCTGTACTCCCCACCTCCCCCTTCCCCACTTAAATGCATTTTCCCTCATGTCAGAATTGATTTTTGGTCCTGGAAAGGTGAAGGTGTCTATTAAGCAGAAGCATGCTGGCTGCAGGCTAAGGGGCAGCATGCTCTGGGGAGCTGCAGGCACAGCATGGCACTTCATTGCTTTGCTACTCTGTTGCTTTGTCATGAAAGCAAAGCCTAATTCAAGATAGCTAGTCTTTAATGAATAAAGCTCTCTGTAATTTCCAGCTGTGGCCATGTAATCAGCGTTCATATGCATGAAAAGGATTTTTTGTGCCCATATTTCATTTTGATGTGCATCTGTGCCCATTTTTTTGCCCCTCTTCTGATTGGATTGACAGTTTTCATCTTTATTAGTTCTGCTTTTCAATTCTGTCTTATCGTTTCTGTTAGAAAACAGAAAGCCTCAAGTAGATTGCACTATATAATAGTTTATTAGAGTGTTCCTCTGACCTTGATCATTTGAATTAATTAAATACTGTTTGTTTTTGCTTGCTATTTTCCAAATCACTTTGTTGTAGTACACCACATCTTTTCTATCCTGTTATTTTTGGTCACTCTCTCCACAGCACCACTGTGCCACTGCAACACACTTTTTAATTAGTTTCACCACAGTCATCAGCTTTGTGATTATCTCTGCATCTTGAACACCTGGTCTGACTTTAGAAATGACTTGCCATCTGGTCAAATACTGGGTAATTATAACAATTTAATGGCAGGATAAAATAGTGTTGGTTAAGAGGCTTGATTGTTCCCTCCATTCCTTTCCCTCATGCAGTTTGGTTGCATTACTTCAAATTAAATTAAAATCCCATCATCAAGTTATCGCTCTTGGGTTTGGTCTTTTTTTTTTTTTCTTTTTCTTTTTTTCGTTCTTCATTCACAATAATAAACATCTCCTGGAGTTAGTTTAGTTTTAGACTCTCCAGACATTATGTCTCTGAAAGCTGCATGAATTACTATGTTAGATTCACTGATATGATACTTATTCTATAACTTCCATTGCATATCAATAAATGAAGCAGTAAATGGGTCTTGTCTGGCAAGTAAATGCTGAGACAACTGCAGGGGAGCCATTTGTCAGGAACACACACAAATGGAATCTCACTAATGTGCTACAAAATGTTTTTTTTCTGTACAGTTTAATACTACTATATGCAGAGACTTGGCAGCTGATATGCTGCACCGTACTATAAATAAGCTGATTCTCGTGAAAAAGTCAGTGGATCGGATAATGAACTTCATGCAGTCTGGTCATCTGATGATTGGCTCATTTTATGACACTTGGGTGAATAAGTTTTTTTGCCCATTTGATATTGGCCGAGAAAAGTATTTTTGAAGCAACTTCTCAAGCTTTTTTAGCATACTAATAGCAGCTGACTTGGAAAAGGAAATAGATGTGGTTCATATAAATTGTTTTTACATTATGCAAAGGAAAAATGCTATCTAGATTTTTTTTTTTAATATTGAATTCCTTTCAGCATTTGCAGTTTTCTGAAGTGTGTTGTTGTAATTATACAGATTGCATAATTACAGTAACAAATGTGCAATAACGTATCTTTCTGTTGGGGAGGGAATGAGAAGAACCTTTTTGGAACTTTTTTTTTTTTTTTTCCTTTCAGCTGCTATTGGCAACAAAAAGCATCTATTTAATTTTCTAGGGATTTTTTTTTTTTATGCATTCCAGTGAGTATTATATTGATTTTTTATCCAGATCCCTCGGAAACTAAACACTTTTGTCATGTAATACTTCCTCTTAGTGAACACCAAGTTTAGTCTATAAAAGCACCAAGTCTATAAAACAAAGAAAACACTGTTGGAGGTGAAGAATGGAAAGGGACATGGAATAAATCTGGAAAGCCAAAGATAATCAACACTGTTGTGCATGTATCAAATAAAAATGCCCTTGTTATATCCAACACATACAGGATGTGACAAGACAGTCTGAAACATCATCCTCATCCACCAGTGAGGAAACTGCACTGCCACTCACTGTGGCTGCAGTCACTAATGAGGGTCTGGAGTTCAGGTTTGGCCTGGACACTGCAATTCCCATCCTCTTTGCAAGCTGGGCTGCTTCTTCACCTCTCCTACTAAGGACACTCCCCTCTGCTACAGTGTGGGGAAAGTGTGCAGACAGTCCCCAGGGTGCTGCTCTCTGCAGCATCAGCAAAATGGTCCCCATGATTTTGTCCGTCTGAAAACTGCTTCAGCTGCTCCTTGCAAATACCTCTCTGTACCACCTCTGTATTTTGCAGAGGAGCCCATCTGTGGAGAGTTGTCTGAACCCTGAAAGACAAGCTGCCTCCCTACTGTGCTCATTTTGCTTTGTGCTACTTACTGTACCTGCTGGCCACAGCAATGACTCCTCATCCTAGGCATGTTTGCTGCAAAGTCTTGGGTGTGCCCCTCTCCTTTACTTTGCCAGAGAGATATTTTTATCTAAATTCTTAAAACCCAATAACAGCTAGATGAAAATACCACTGAACACATCAGAGAGATCCATTTGAGACCTGGTGCATGCAACAGATGGTGACAGAATATCAGCCTCTCCACGAGCCCAACGCGCTTTTCCCTGCTCACCCAAAGGTGTCAAACTCCTCACTCTCCAGAGCCTCAGGGCTTCCGTTAGTAAAAATAAAAGCCCTTGAAAGCCTTACAGAACTAAATGTACATCATCAGTACAACCTTGACTTTTCAGAAGAGGAAAATTATTTTTGCAATAAATTGTATAACCAATCAGAACCCACACCATTCTCCTTTAATCAGAATATTCAGGGAAACAGGAGGTGTAGCTAAAGTTTCTTCATCAGGACCATGCCACTGTGCATAAGCACTCTAATGGGTAAATTTAGGTCTTAACTCTGCAATCAGTTCCACTTGGATAAGCTCTTGCACAGACCCACACTGGTGTCTGATTGCAGAACCGGGGTCACAGCAATTCAGCGCGCTGTGGCCCCAGGTTCCTCGCAACATAGTCCTGAATGACAAATACCTAAATCTTCATCTGGTGATTGATTTATATTATCTAGGAAGTCTGAGAGACGAAATCCCAAGGTTAAATCAAGGTAATTGTCACTGTTTTGCAGAAAGATGTGGTAGCAAGATTTTTTTATTATTATTATTAATTTTAAATATACATTTACTTCATAAACAAAACACTTTCTGCTGTGAAATAATAGACTAGTCTGTTTCATATAGGTAACTGTATCTACATTTTAAAGGTGAAGCAGTGACAAGTGCTTCCTGCCATCAGTGCATGTTTTGGAGTGGTGTGAAATGTGCTGCAGAGTGGAGCAACCCTCCCTTACACGCACACTCTTCTAGTTCCACAGCATCCACAGCCCGCTTCTTTCTCCTCTTGGATTTCCCCAGCTGGTGTGGTTATGTTAGTTACAAACCAAACTACAGCAGCCAGCTAGATCTGGATTAAAAATCACCAAGCTAAAAAGCCTGGTTATTTTCATCCAGATCGGATCCCTGTGCTGGTGCCCTGCCTTGATCTTGAAGAAGGAAGGTCAGAGGGTGAGGGCAGGGAGAAAGGAGGAAGGAGAGCACTCCCTTCGACTGCTCAGCTGCCTGAAGTAGGTCATGGGCATGGCAGGTGCTTTGGATATTCACAGCAAACACGGCCAACCCAAGCCTTCCAAAGGCACTTGTTTCTCCTCACTGGTGAAGGATGTCCCAGCCCTGTGATGCTGCTTTCAGCAGGGATCTGTACTGAGGTTCCACGTAGGTGCTTCTCCTGAGCAAATTGTTTCCCTGTTGGTACAAATTTGTCAGTACAGTTTTGGTAGGCATCATTAAATAGGGGGCTTCTATAAACACGTGCAAAAGTCCTACTGATTGAAACAGGGACAGGAGGTCACTTGGGATAAAAATGAATATAATTTACAGAGGTGGCTTTAACCACCTCTGTACCACCACCATTTTATAATATGAAATACATTCAGGGTAAGGGGCAAGTGATCAGAGGTGGTCTCAGTGTTGAAGAAAGTAACTGCTGAGATGGACCTTCAAGAAACTCAGGGGAAAACTTTTATTCATAACTCTGTTGAAATTTTGCTCCTATCAGTTTGTGTGCATGTGAGTAATTTTATTTCCCATAGCTTTCATGTCATTTCCTATTACCTAGAATATATTTTCCAAACTCACAAATTTGAAGCCACTAAATCTAATTTTATAGATTGAGAGTTTCGTATGGTTGATCACATTTTCAGTGAAACACGAGGAATTCCTAGCAGAGGCTTAACTTAAGACCAACTTGTTGATCTACAGGTTTACCAGTATAAAGAACTAAGATAGTTTGCAAAAAATACAGTCAGTACATATAAACTAGAAAAATTAAACATATTTGAAAACATCACCATGTAAACACAACTTTATGCCTTAATATTCTGAAAGCTTTTCTGGCTGATCTTGACTGAAACTATTAGGGCATACAGAGAATTGAAAAAAAAAACACAAACCATAGTCCTTGTTCTGTATTTTCCATCCCTATAGGTGTTGTGGTTATTCCAGCGGGGACGACTGTCCTTGCAGTTTTCCCTTTTCATTTTCTGTAATGAAAGGCTGATGGGAAACAGAAGCAAAAATGTAGGGAAGGGAGCTGAGTCATACAACACAGCTTAGCTTCTGGATATGACATTGGGATAGCAGCAGCAAGATGGGGAGTTACATACTCCGCGCTTGGCTGCAGCTAGCCATTCATTCCCCAGGGAAACTTGGACAGGAAGTACTGAAGAAAGCATCATGTTCACAGAGTCTCTTGCATAAGAAACCCGTCTAAGTGTTATATATTAAAAAGTGGTATTTCCAACTGTTGTGTCATTTCCACCAGACAATATTGATGCACAGCCTCTTGCATGTTCCTAGTGTAGCAAGATTTTTGTCTTTCAGAAAATGCTTTATGGTTACCAATTTTATGGTGCAATGAGATGCAACAGATGAAGTATTCTGTTCGTCCTGTTTTCTTTATCCATAGGTAATTCTCCAGACAGAGCAGCTTCCTGGGGCCCAGGAAATGATGGTTAGCTCAAGATTTCTGTAACAGGTTTTTCTTCCTTCGATTTGTTTAGAATTCATGTATGAATACAGAACAGAGTAGGATGGACTTTACCTTGTATTCCATGTCACTGAGTTTTGCTTCTTGCTAAATCAATACAGAGTTCCCAAATTATACCAATCTGTATGTGGGTGATGATCATGCCAGAAGTGTCTGAATAAGGGTCAGTGTAAGGGTGATTATCGATATTCTTTTAGGGATATCTAAGTCTAATTTCTCAAGACTCTTTTTTGTTGTGTTGAATTGACAATGGGAATTACAACAATACTACTAAAGGATTTCTGGTGAAGGTCACGCCAGGCATCTACTCTAGCTGGAATCATTACAAGCTTTCCCAGGCTGACTGCAGGAGTCTGGGTGCCTATCCACACCACACACTCTGTATGAGCCAGGTTTTTTTTCCCCGTTGTTTGCTCCCCTGGCCAGATACTGTCCATCATCGCTGTGACAAACCAGCAGGCATCATTCTGGGGACTGCTGAGTAACAAGCTCTTGCTGTTGCAGCCTTCCCACCTACAGCTGGCCAGAGCTGTACTAACTCTAGCAAACAGGTTTTTGCAGAACAATGCTGTCTTTGTTGGTTGTCAAGAACATTTGAACAGCTGCACTTCCATAGGAATATAGCCCCCAAATAAAGCTTAGCTGTATTGAGACCCAAACAGAATCTCTCCTTCACACCCAATTTGAAGGGCTAAAGATTGAACCCAATATTTACATTTCATATACAGGCAAGATGTCTGGAACCCTTATAAAAACATCATTATATTTATATTCTGTATATGCAGAACCATAGGCTCATTATGTCAAAGCAAAGCCAAATCAGAGACTAACACCTACACTTGATTATGAAGCAATAACATTTTTTGTGAAAAAATATTTATATTATATATGGTATTTCCATCATGTCTACAATAGCTCCAGTGATCAATTATAAATCTTGCAAAGCTTACCTGCCTCACTCATCAAGTGAGTTATTGTGAAAAAAAGTCCCTAAAGACCGTAAGTGACATAAGTTATTTCACATTAAATGGAAAATTGATTTAGTTGCTAAAGAAACTAACTTTGTGATGTTTTCTGTACAAGGAATCTTGAATTTTCAGCTTGCTACAGTCTGAAAAGAAATCTAGCGCATTTCATAACGACACTGGTATTTCTAATGATTATTTCTGTAAGAAAGGCTATTAGCATTCTTTCAGACAGTTTTAATGCACTTACTTTGACTTTACTAATAAACTGTAGATAAGGATAAAAATAATTCGTAAATATTGAACCATCTGTCTTCAATTTGCTTGAAGCATTTGAAAACATCCTGAGAGGTTTTCTTGTTTCTATGATCTACTGCTATACTTGCCATTTATTTTCAGTATGCTGATACTTTCCTTCCACCACAAAAGCAGAACTTCACATTGTGTGAAGTGCCAAGTCAGTGACCTTGGGAAGCTGCACTGACAGTGATACCCTATCATCGTGTCTCAGGCTGGATCTCTCACTAACTCTGACATATGGACTGTATTCAAAACTTCAGAGACAGATCTTTTTTTTTTTCCTTGTCTTTCTCTCTCTCTTTTTTTTTTTTTTTCCTCTAGGTGTTTCTGCTTCCATCTTCCAGAATACACAGCTAAGTTTGTTTTGTTTTGTATTGGTAAAGGTCAGAATGGAAAAAGGCGTTTCGTAAGTTAATGGAGGGAGAGGCATAGTGTTGGTATTTTAGTGGTCATCCAGTGACCATCAGGGTGCAGAGAGGATATATGAGCATCTGGCTTTTTGGCAGTGACAAAGACTGCAGCTCTTCTGTAGACGCAGTCTGTCAATGCAGCTGGTAAGAAAAAAAATGTTGTTAATATGCTCTGTAACTAACCTGTATCCTGACTGCTGTATTCTTGATGTCTGATAATACAAATTTCCTTTATAAAACAGGTGCTAAGAGCAAAGAAGGTGAAATATACAAGAATTCATTCCAGAAAGCAAGACGTATTTACTGTTTCTTAGGGAAAGCACAGTCACGAACTTTTAAATCTGAATATGATTTAATATTTGCAGAGCTATTATATACATACACAGTGGAAAATAATACCCCATAGTGAAATATGAACTAATAATTGCCCTAGCAAGTTAGAGAGATTCATATGTTTCTCAAGAAAATCCCTCCCAGGATCCAATTAGATACCTGAAATTTTACCTGCTTAATGATTTGCATGCTTAACTCAGTAGCAAGACTTCTCCTGCCTGCTCCCAAGCCATTGCTCAAACACCTCTGGCACAGCGTGAAATGCTTCTTGTTGATGGGGTCAGACTAGTTTCTAAGCAGTTTAAAAAGAGGGTTAAAGAATGTTATTAAAAACTGATCATACCCTCACTAGACCTCAAGTTTAATAACCACTGTTTTCCTTGGAAGTGTTTTGTGGTGTAGACAGGGCCTAATGAAATAAAGAGTGTTTATCTGATCTGTATTGTAGTCATCCACCGCCCTGTCTTGGGCTCTGAAAAGTAGGATAACTCCCTCTTTCACCTTTCACTGAGATGTATAGCTTGTGCATAGCAAACAGCATCTCCATAATTCACTGTGCAAGACCTCTTCATTTTATCTGTATCTATATGGTTTGTTTTGGTTTTCTTTTTCATTTGTTTGAAACACATTTTAAGAGAGGAAGAATATCACATGTCAAAGATAAAACAAACAACAACAACAAAAAAAAACAAACAGAAAGCATTACGTACCTCTTTATCGGCAAATCTACCAATGTGTCATGCACTCTGATGTGCTCAGTGCTGAACTGGGCATTTAGATGTTGTGTTTTTCCATATGCACACACCCCTCTCTTAGAGAATCTGGACAATACTGTCTTTAGCATGTTCTGTTACCGTTATTTTTTATTGTACATGTATGTGATTCAACTGAAACTGTGGAAAATGTGGCTCAGCAAAGTACACGACAGGAAGTTTAAAGAGGAGGCACACGAATTAAAAGAGGTTGGAAGACAATTGGATAAACACTGCACATATTTTAGCTACCCAAAGCTGGTGTCAACCATGAAATATTTGTGATTATCCAGTCCAGGACAAGCAGTCATTTTGTTTGATGTGTGGCATCCCTAGTGGCTGCAGTTACCAAGATAACTGCTTTTCATACAGAGTCGTGACTATTTGCTGCATATTTTTGCATGGTGCCTGAAATGGCTGGTGTGGCAACAGCAGTTTCTCATGAAGAAACTTACACTCGTGAGATTCCCACGGGGACCCGAGAAGAGCCTGTACCAGTTCAGCACACCACAACATGGCCATCTCAGCAATGCAGGTGAAAGGTCCAGTCATGCTCCTGCTGATAAGCCAGAGACACAATGCCTGCAAACGCCTTTTGCAAGGTAGCAACTCTGTATCGCCAGTTTTGGCAAGGAAGTGATTCTGATGCTAAAGGGCAAAACAGCAAGGAGGCAGCTACTAGTTCATTGTTAGTTTCTTAAACACGGCTATTATTCTCATTTTTGATCCATTTACTCATCAGCTCCTTTTGTGTGGGAACCATTTCACTTCCCAGGAGCACAGCTTTTACCAGCTAAGTAGCAGAGGGCTATTACTAACTAGCTCATTGTTTGCACATTACCCAGGATTGCATGTCTATTTTGGAGGCCATTTTTACTTGTAATGTTGTCAGCCGGCAAGGGATGAAAGCGCTTATGGGAGTTACACAGTCTAGAGTTGTGTGCCTTTACATTGTAACTTGGAGTTTGTAAGCCACTGAAGAAATATCAGCCTTCTTGTGAATCTGTGGCATGATTAAGGCAGAAACCTGGTTATGCTGTCTTTGCTATGCCACCACGGAGTTTCTACCTCCTGCTACTGTCACTAGTGATTGTGTGCCCTGGTGCAAGATGCCTTCAGTTTTTTATAAATCTATCTGTAGCTCTACTTGAATGGTCTGAAGATTGTTAGAGGCAGAACCTTCATAATAAATTTTTAAAAACTAAGACGAGCGCAGACTTGCAGGGGAATCCTTTCATCTGCAAATTGTGTTTGCTCAGTTTATAGATTAGCAATGCTATGGCAATGTCTGTCTGAAAGTGTCATTTCTATAAAGAACCATCAGAATACTCTTTACAATTTTGTCCGGTAGGGTAGTATGCCAATAAGCACCAACTTACGCTGCTGTCAAGTAATGAAAAATGGCTACTATCATTGTCTAGCAAACTGGAAGAAAATGGGATCTCTTTTCTATGGAGGCATTAAGGGCAAGATGGAGAGAACAATACTGGAGGTATTGCTCCGTGAAGTGTTCATTGCCCTAAGAATTCGTAATTGAGCTCAGAAGTGATGTTAAATGATAACTATCTGGACAGAATTTTATTTATTTATTTATTTGTTTATTTTGTATAAGAATCACCTCAGTCTGCTGTGATAAACTTGTTCTCATGGCTGGACTGGGTTATTCAGACAGACAATTGTGCTCTGTTCTTATTTCTGATGGACTCACGTGAAGAATTCCCTCCTTTGGATGGCTTAACATTAATCAGGTGGAACCAAAGCAGCAAATAATAGACAGACTGTACACTAACCTGATTCTGACCATCACACAACTGGTTTGATATTAGCTGGTTTTCACTTTCAGGCTTTCAACTAATAAATGCAAATAAACTTGCTACATGCCAGTAAATTGACAGTAAAAGGTTACAGCCTTGGTATTACAGTCTTCTCAGAGAGCACAGAAATCTCAGCAACATGGATTCTGTCACGGTTCAAATGGAAAATTTAACACCTCCTTTCCCACAGTGCAGCAAACTGAAGTTAGCGAATGTGAATTTATGAAGGTTTACACAGACCATCTGACAACCGGGAAAGTCTCACCTTTACTGCAAATCCAATATCCAATCCAATGTATATTCAGGGCTCCAGCAGTTAGTCACACAGCTTCAAAGAATCTGTCAAAAATAGATGGGATCTTACAGGCAGAGATTATCCGGTGACTGTCTCTATTTATTATTATACACCTCTGCATGCGTTGAACTGGTAATTCTGAAGTAACAAGGTGAAAATCTTGCTCTCCTGGAATGTTGCCTATTCAGTCTCCTTTTTCTTTAGAAAAAAATGCTTGTATACCCTGTTTGATGTGGCAGCATCAAACAGTGTGTGCTGTTGCCTTTCAAGCACTGCAGCAATTTCATATCGAGGCCCGTGGCACAATGCACAAACACAGAGAGTGGGTCCAGTCTCACTGCATACATGCAGTCGAGTCCTCTGCACCAACACATATCAACTGTGAGCTCACACAGCAACTCTGTCATGACCAGAGTGGTATCTTCTCAGTACTGTTTTTAAGCTGGGGCTGGTCCAAAATCTCAACCCAGCAGACTCATCCCATAAGATGGCCCTGAACCATCCTATACAACATGTTACGGATGTCCCTATTTACAGTTCCCCTGGAAGCAGGCCTGTTTGCCTGGTGAATCACCTCAGTACAGGGCCAGCCACTACCAGCTTCCAGATGAGTGCTTAGAAACTCCCCTAGTAGCAGTGCTTCTTCCTCACTCTCAGAGAGGAGCACTGATGTTTCCCATGACCATCATACTCAGATCACAGTGCAAGAACAGAAAAAGAGAGTGGAAAATTTGCTGTAGAGTTAATCAGCTAGTACACAGAGTGCCTACCACGTAACGCTTGTGTAGCTTATGCTCAGTTCTCCAAAGCTGTCCTCAGAACAGACACCAAGTCCATCCCACACAACTGTCAAAAGAGTTACACCCCTTTCTCTGGTGAGGAAATTGCAAAACCTCTGAAACAATGTGATGTGATTGGGTATGGCAAATCACCTTCATTGATAACCACCTTTTCTGTGAGAGGGGACATGGCAAGGTCCAGCAGGCAAATATAGAACTCATGGAAAAATCCAGACAGCCCAAAAATCACCACCCACATGTCAGCCTGAAGTGTTGCTTGTGCAGTCAGTTCAACTTCTGTAATGTGGATGCAGAAAGAAACTACAAGTAGTGGAAATGAATGGGGGAGTTTAATTCAGTGATGTTTCACTCCTACTGAGGAGGCATGCAGATGACTGTACAGAGCTCAGTAAAAACAGAGTGAAGAGTCATGAAGGGGGAGACTTAGACCGCAGTGTCAAGTGGAATTGCTAATTTATTTCTCCCAGTACCAGTCTGCCTCCTGGGATGTTATATGAACAGGTTAAAGGCTTAGATTTCCAAAGAAGGGAATACACACTGTGCATATGCGACAATGTTTTCCTCAGTGTCATTTTTACTGGCAAGGTTGCCATGGGCTGTTGCTGGCCTAGGCAGGATTTTGCAAAATGAAAGAATATTCATACTAAGGGCTGGGAAGCCACACTTCTGCTCTCTTCAAACCAGCAGCTACCAAAAAATAATCAGAAAGGTTTCTAGCTCCCTCCCTATGTTAGGAAGTCCATGACACATTACTTGATAATAGCTATTTTGGTATGATAAATGCTTTTTGTCTGAAAAGTGACACTTTTCCGAAGTGTGTACAGCCATGTATTGTCATGGTAAGTTACTTTTCAAGTAATTGCTGTCTTTGTAAGAGGTCATTCTGCATGATTTTAATAGATTTAGCTGAAACTATAAAAAGGCAACTGAGTTGATTTTAAATAAAGCAAATGATGTGTTTTATGAAGTTTTATTAGTTTCTTTGAAATGCAGATTTGTATTAGCTGAGCATGAAATAAAAGGGTATGGGGGCTGTACAAGAGAGATAAGTAGGAGCATTCGCATATTCATGCTTCACCTCTCTTTTTTTGGGGTGGTTTTTGTATTAACATTACTATGGACGTTTTCTGAGGGGAAAGATTGTCACCTGCATTTTCAGGCATGGTAAGAAGCATATTAAAGGATTACTTTACTTTTGCTAATTTCTTTTTAGATTTGCTTTTCAGGCAAATAACCTGGAGAGTCTCTCTTTTCAACGTAGATGGTTTTAAGAGAGAAAATTTAGGTTTTACAGGACATAGCACTGTTTTAAATGCTTTTGGCTTCCAATTTTGGAAGTATCTGTACCTGAATTCCTGTTATTGGATCAGCTCATCTTACTTTCTGCACGTACTTTACAAAAGAAGGCATGTTAATGTTTTACGTAACACGCATCAAACAACAATACATGTAAGTGTTGATAGAATCTGAGCACAAAGCATCCTTTGATACCTGCAACTACTTCGAATTAATTTATAATTTGTGTACCCAATCAGAATACACACTGACAGCAGTGACTTTTTACACCCACTTGATGTAAGAGCAACTAAACACACAATACTCAGCGCAATGAAGAGTGAAGACCCTAATTTTAACATCATTCAGCCAGGATTTGACAGCCAAGCAACCCATGCAATCCATGCCATTAATGTTGTCCTCACACATTAACAGAACAGAGTAGCAAGGGGAATGCGTAAATTCAAAAATCCATTTTCACTTGCATTTTAAACAAATAGCCCTCAAATATTTCAAGTAGCAATGATTATAATTATTGAGAAGACATTAAAAAAGATGTTGATGCTTTAATTTTCTTACATCCAAAAGTCATGGTGTCTAAGTAACCACTTCCCCTTCCTTTTTTTTTTCTTGGAAAAAAATCCTGGAAAAAAAAAATTTTAAATGAAACATTATAAAATTTTACTGACCCATTTAGCAGCTTATTTTAATAGCTGTATTAGCATGTACGTAAATGGAAGTCCATGAACACCTGAAAGCAGGAGCTGTAAGCCCCATGCCTTCCGTTCAGCTGCACTCCCCTTTTCTTCCATTAAAACTGCATTTACAGAAGGGATCAAACAATACCACACAAAACTTTTTAAATAGGTTCCAACAGAAAATCCTCCTGGAAACAGATCTGGTCCTAATTTTTCAAAATGCCCCAGAAATCCATTTTATATCCATGACAGTTTTACAGCCTACATAGCTAATGATTCCAAACCAGACCCAGTTACTGCTCCAAGCACAAAATGTTAGTTAATTTCTTGGGGTGGAGAGAGAATCTATAAACCAGAGGATACATCTAGTTGACAATTGAAGCAACCCAAAAAAGTTTTCCAGTTGGGCTTAAATTTGGTATGGCTTTTTGGCAACAGAAGTAGGTAAGGTTCTAGCCTTCTCCACTTTCCCTCCCAATGTCTGTTTAATGACTTCCTGTTACAAAACACTTCTTGAGTCACGAGATGCTGGTCGGGTGGGCCTGTGACAAGTCCATTCACACTGTATGAGCATTTTGCCTCCCATTTGCTTAGAGGATTTCAGATAACTAACAGCAAGCCTTACAGCAAAAAGCTTTTTTGTTTGTTTGTTTGTTTTGTTTTGTAGAACTGACATTTATTGGCTATATCTTTCATACCTCATGATAGCTTTTAAATAAAGAAAAAAATGTATTTTCAACATCATTAAAAACAACAACAACAAAACAACTGCAATTGAGCCTTGAAATAAGAAGTAATTTGTGTAAACACTGAAGTGGATGTATGCTGTAAGGAAGTGCAAGTTTTCTTCTGTAAGATCATCTGGCACACATCTATAAGATTTGAAACTAGAATTAGACATATAAAATACTTTTCTGAGGCTAGGCTTAAGAGCAAGAAACACTTCGACTGAATCCCAGTAAGTCCATATATGCTTTTAAAATTTTCTGGGAACAGAGGCAAAGAGATTTGACTATTCACATAAAACACCTTTGTGGCAGGGAAGATGGGAAACGATCTGGGACAGACAATCTGGGATGTCTGACGAGGAATAAAGTTCATTAAAGGTTTGAGAGTGGATAAGAGGGATGAGCAGGAAGATGTGTGAATATATGTGAATATGGTGTGACTGTTCCTCTAAAGAATGAGCTAGAACGTCAGCTGTCATTTCAAAATGTCATTGCAAGAGCTATACACAAAATAAACTGTTCCAGTCCTTTTTGTAGTTCAGGTCTGCAGAGATCAGACTTCTCATATTTGCACACTTATTTCAAATAGCTGAGACAGTAAAATTTAATGAAAATATGTTATTAAAAGTGCATTACATGGTGAACTATCAAATTAAGAATGTATTGTATTTATTTCACTTATAGCATACTTACACTAAACTATCTAACAGCAGCTTCTTGTAAGATAAGCATATTTCAGAAGCCTAAAGTTTTATTTGTAATGACTTGCATGCAGAATGGTTCTCCCCTAATGAAAATAGCAAATATGATGAGCATGAATGAATACATTGCTACCAGCCTGGGAATAAAAAGCCAACTTACTTTTGTTGGAATGTATGTCTAATAGGTTCAAATAATGGTTATGTTATTTTTTGCAGTATCGCATGTGCTTCTTTAAGTACTCCCCTTCCTTGTTTTGCTCTTTGTGCACGGAGTGCTGCCAGTATCATTTCTTGCATATCACATCTGTGAAAGAGCTCTCCCAAGCAGACTCCTCATTACTATTATCCTAAAGTTTTAACTGACAACCCAATGCTATCCAATATCTGAATATTCTGAAAGACCAATATTTTGCAGTTCCAGAAAAAAAAAAATTACTCAAAAGCCTGAAACATCATGTGCTGCTTGACCAAATCCACATTAGCAGAAATGTCTGGCTGTGTGTAGTGATGAGCAGACAGCAGTTCATTAGGTTGACTGAGCAAACTATCACCTCATCTCACCACAGGGAAAATGCATTTAAGCATTTCTTCCTGTTGCACCCAGCCTTGTTCCCTGATGAAATGTTGCAGAACCCTTGGATCATGCAGGTTCCTCAATGAATCTGGAATGAGTGGAATGAGGTAATGAGCCAAGTACAGCATGGTTGGGTCTGCATGCATCTCAAAACACTGAAAAACAGAGCTGTATAAAATCATGTGGCAAAATATGTGCTAGAAATTCCCAAGACTAGGAAAGCAGTGAGGTAATACTCTATAACTCATAAGAGATACTTAGCTGAAACAATATAGTGTTATGAGATTCCCCCCAAATTTGTATGCATATGAGAGGTAATTGCTTTTTACCACAGTGCTGTGAGATAGTATTATGGAGTTATTTGAAATTAATACCTGAAACGCCAGTGAAGATGCTGTGTAGTGACCTCTGTAGTAGTTTATGTTGCTATGGATTGTTAAATATAATAATTAAAGATGCAACTTTACTGCATAATAGACCTTGCCATAACTTATGTGAAACTTCCCATAATTTATGTGAACAATAATAAATATAAGTAATAAATATAGTATATAATAAATAATAAATAATAAATAAAAAATATAAAGCACAATGTCATGATATTTGTGCTTCATGTGGGCTTCATGGACATAGCAGACAGAACAACAGTATAGATACTTTTACTACCAGAGTTTGGTATGCTCAGTTGGTGAAGGGTTACAGAGATGTATATTGTTAAACTGTTGGAAATGTGCAGAAGATGCCTTACAGGAGAAAGGGGAGTAGGAGGAGAGAAGGTAACCCTTTGGAGGATCTGAAATATTCCAGCAGACTCCACACTATTTTTCTTCTGAAGAGTCAAATTCACACCATGGCACTGAAGTTTGTTCTAGTGTCAGCTTTCCAGGTCCTATGGTAACTCACCTCACTGGAGGCAGCAGAGGATCTTTGCTTGTTTTCAAATATATCACCTGTGTCATTCCAGCCAAAAGAAGGAGTAATGGCTGTTAAAAAAAAAGCCATTCCAAGCCCTTGCAAAGCATGGCTGTGCTCAGCCTACTTCACCCTGCAATGGTTTCAAACAGCTGTCGGGAAGCCTGGCAAAGTCTGGAGCTTGCCAAGATTAGTCAGTCATTGTTTCCAGCTAAACTTTGACATGATCAGAGTGTATAGAACTTCTATTCAGTGAATTACTGCTAATGACATTTATTACCAACATTAACTGTAATTTATCCACCGTTAATCAGAGCAGCCAGTTACAGTACTTCTCAATCATTCTGAGTCCTCACTTTGCCAGTTGACTAAAATATTTTATGCTACTGTTAGTCACAAAGCCTCAGCAAACAGCCAGTAAATTTAGACAGAGCCAGGATCCTGAAAAGTTACACCCTGCTTCTGTCTAATTTATCGTCGCTGTTTATGTTTGTGCCAAGACTTGGGTTTTCCCACTGATCAAGATTTGAAATACATAGTCATAAAATGTTGTTTAGGAGTGGGCCATTGGATTAGTAGTAGAAAATCATGTTCTGCTTAGTGGAGATGTTAGCGGTACATTCATTACAGAAGAAAGTATACCTTCTAATCTACAAGGTTGGTAAGTATTGCTTGGGTCATTTAACTCATTACCTATGACTTACTTCTGAAATTCTCATTCATCTCCGCATTTGTTGAGCTTCGAGACGTATTGTATGCATGATGGTGGAGGAGGCATGTTCAGGATGTCAGAATAAGCTGCCATGGAGAGAGGTGCCTGATCTCCCCCTTACCAAGAGGAAAACCTTCCTCCGCCTTCTATAGAAATTCCATAGCAAAAATGCCCTTCAATGTGTGTCAAGCCATAAAATCAGTGATGATCAGTATCTCTTGAAAAATGGGAGAGCAGGGAGGGTAACACTAAAAGGCAAAATAATTTCAGGTTAGTACCTCTTTAAGTTGTCAGAAAAAGTGTTCTAGCTGGTGATGAATTTGTAGTAGGGATGTCCAAAGGGAGGGACAAAGAGGACGAGGGTGCCTTTTTTAACACAGCAACCAATTCACTATTAATTCATGCCATAAGCGGAGTCTATGCTCCTTTCACAAAGTTCTTGTAACAAAGAACATATCAGAAGTTAAATGTTTTCTGGAAATCATTTTAAGATGGCCACTCTGCTTAATCAGCGTGAAGTTCAGTCCTGCATCAGATTACTAAAGCATACCATTACCCCCGGAGGGCTTAAAATTCCTGCAGTTTCGTATCAGTCATTATGCCATGAGCAATGCAATTCCCATAACATGATCCAGGTCTTGGAAATAAGGGTAGGAACAGTTAAAATATCAACGTTAGCTTGTCTGACATAGACTACACTGATAAAATATGTATTTCCAGATGTTTGGCTTCAGAGAATTATTTAAACTGACGCATTGCGAAGATTTATCTTTATCTGGCCTATATGATACAACCTGGTCAGACACAACAAAAATGAAAGATTTCTTTTTAAATAAAATCAGATTTTGTTGAAACCTGCAAGTGGCAGTCTGTTCAAGTTTGACAACAATTCACCAAACCCCCGGTTGCAACCTATCTGCCAGCTGCCTTCCAGCTCACTGTCTGGGTTTCTTGTGCCTCAGAGGAGGGGTGGGTGCCTGGACATGGAGCAGCCCCAGATGTCAGCACCTGTGGCCTGGGGAGAACTTGGAGGAGGCCAGCAAGTGAGCTGCTGTTCCCAGAGCTGCATGGGGAACAGCAATTTCTTCTCCCAGGTGTTTATTTATTTTTTTCTTTAAACAGCAAAGTTTTTTATTCAAAATGAAACCAAAGCAAAATATATATTTCCTCCTAAAATGGAGTTATTATCTGCTTGAGTTTAAACATATCAATTCCTGGTCTGTCTGTAGGCAGCTAAGAATTATAGAAGAATTACTTTGTTTTAGAGGACATGGTGGTCTCAAGATACATGCAAGTGCAGGTTTGTAGTGAGATGCAGCAGCTTTGATTCAATCAGTGAACCAGGCTGGGTGAAAAATATACACTTTGGGCATGCAATCCTTTCTTCAGATATGAAACACAAGTCTGTCTAAGACTGTGCCTAATAACCTACCTATAGTCACTTGTCTAAAAAAAAAATGAAACACTTTACAGCCATTTCCAGTGTTCTTTCATTAAATATTTGTGGGTGTCTTTACTAACGAGAAAGGCTATGATTGCTCTTTTGTATATCTGTGATTGGATCCTGGATAATTTCCCAATGAGCTGCAGACAGAGAGTGCTCTGTTGTGAATTTGGATGCTCTGACATTGAAACATATCATTTCAAGTGCTTAAATATGAATTTAAGGGACTGACTTTGGCAGTGGTTGTCCCAGTTCATGTTTATAGAGGTATTCATTCCATAGAGGTGTCTTGGTTCAGGTATATTCTTCAATACCTTACTGCAGGCTAGAGAGACCTCTAGGCTATACCCTGTAGGTGGCTGTCCACTCCTGGCCATGTCCTGGCTTTCCATTCTGGGCATTCCTGACCCATTGAGGAGGTGAAGTGTCTGGTTAGGGCGTCCCACCACCCTGATTTGTAGATTTGTGCAAACCCCTGGGGAAGGAATGTTTTGCTGTCAGCCAAAATCACTCTTAATTCAAGCCAAGCTAAGATAAAATGGTGGGGGAGAGAGTGGAAAGAATGGATTTACTTAAACAAAATTGACAACACAGCTGCCAATGTTTATAAAAGACATAGGTCAAGAAATGAAAGAAAAGAACATGCTTACTCTATTCAATTTAATCCAAGGGATTTCATTCTCTCTGCTGGCTGTTTTTCTGTAGACATTCCTAAGGCTACCTGGTCAGAGATTTTGTCTTTCTGCATATTTTCCGTCTCAGGTTGCATCCACTACAGAAAAAAGTACTTCCTGATAGGACATATTTGCTTTCATAGCTAATCTTCCTTTCAGATTCCACTGATTTAATCTTTCTCTCCAGAATGGATTTTTTTTTTCTTTCTCCCTTTTCCAAAAGATATAGTCTTGCTGCTTCCTTCCTAATTAAAATAAACAATGTTATAGTCACTCTGCTAAACCAGCTGTCATCTTCTTTGCTTGATTGTAATTAACCATTGAGTGACAGTGGTGTCAATGCTACTAATGAACAAACCAGAAATTTCAGACAACATTTGGAAGAACCTACCAGAGTTAGATAAGTAGTCAGAAGGCTGACAAATACAAAAATGCAACAAGAGCAGAAGGTAACTGATATTGATAGAAAATATTTTTTTTCACCTTTTTTTTTTTTTTAATTTGCCATTGAAACAGGGAGGAAAAAGTATCTGTTTAAATATACTGAAAATGTCTGCCAGAAAGTTAGAAGAAACTGCATATATAAGGGTTTGAAAACAGGCTGTGAGTCAGTGTTATTTCCTCTTTTCTTAGTTTATGAAGCTTTGGTCATCCTTGTCACTAAAAGATAAAATCATGGTCCAGAGGAAGTAATGAAGTGATTGCTGATGTAAAAGCTTTCTCTGTTATATTAGGATGAGAACTAAGAAAAAACACAACATTTTAATTTTTCTTAAAAAGAAAAATATTTTTACAGATACCTTTTATGTAAACCATTTTTTTTTCTGGCTAGCTACTGTTATGACTAGTCTAGAGAAGAAACATATAAGGTGATATCAAACTGTCATCTAAAATAAATGGGAAGATATGGGTTGGATGTGGAAGCTGAAAAGATAAAAAAAAAAAAAAAGAATCAATTGAAAAAAGGAACATTTACAAACTAACACTTAAAACCAGAATACATAATTCACTTCTGTAACCCCATGACAGATATCACTCAAGAAAAGCACTTTGCAGAAGGTTAAAAAGGATTAGACACAGATAGGTGAACAAGATGAATATCATTCAGTTACACTTGTTAAGAACAAATTATAAGTAAACCAAGCCATATGCAGGCAAATAGCTCCCTGAAGTGAAGAAGAAACTTCCCCATAGTCGTATCATAGAGTAATAGTTCATTATAGGTGCCTTTCACCTTGACTTAAAGTCCCCATCCTTGGCTGCTGTCAGGCACAGAATATTCATCAGGAATACTTGATTGCTGAGGGCAGGTTGGAGGTGACCTGTTCGAATTGCTTTCACAGCCTTTTCCTTGAATGCACCTTTTTCATCTTTTACTCCTCCCACTGTTTCGATTTTATGTCACTACTTTTGCTTTTTCTGTTTTCTATTTCTCCTCCTACAGTACTTCCCCATTCAACCTGTTTCTCCTATTCCCACAGCAGACAGTTTGACCTCTCTCAGCAGTTCTTGTCACTACATCCTACTCATGCTGTATATTTCTCCTACTCTCAACACAGAACAGTTTCTTTTTTTTTCTTCTTTCTCTTGTTGTTGTGTTGGTTTTTTTGTTGCCATGTTTCATGTACATGTTTGAACAAACTAATGACATGTCCAAGCAAACAGACCTCAGGAACACCCCAGAGCAATGAACCACTAGAATTATTGCTCTCACCCTTGGACTTCTGCTCTTAGAGAAGCTTAACACATTAGGACTTTCTTATTTTCAGTTCATGTGGATCAAACAGATCATCACATGGAAGAATCCCCAGGAGAAAATCAGCTAAAACTGTTTGCTACTCCAGTACCAGTTCTGTGGCATTTTATGAGTGACTCAGCTGGTGGTATCTTTTGTGGGCTGCCATGTATTTGCCCAATAATCTTTCAGAGGTGTGTAGATTTTTTTTTTCTTTCCTGAACAGCAGTTCCCTTAATATTAATTTCCTTTCCTTAATATTAAGTTTGAAAGAAAAATCATGTTCTTATTGTCATTTCCTACTCAAACTCAAAGCCTATGAAGAACAAGCAATAGTTTTCTCATTTGTTGATGCCTTAACCTGTATCATGATTAACAACTTGCAGTGCACAGGAGACATGGATATTAGAGATGAGAAGCCTCTCACTGATGCACTATCAACCCTTTTTCACATGGTGTGTGTGCCCCGGATCTGTGCAAGGGACAAGCTCCAGACATTAGACCAAAAGAGCCCTGGGGCTCTGCGATTGTTTACCTTCACCCCCAAGTGCAGTGGAGAACCTGGTCCAGGTTCCCAGCTGCAGCTGTGCTGTGCTGGGAGCAAAGGATGTGCAGCAGAGTGGACATCACTGTCAGACTGGCTTTGCTGTCTTCCTTCTGCACAGGAGAGCATAACAGGTCATAGTGAATCACTGCTTGCATATTGTCCCAAAATAATTTCTTTCACCTGATGGTTCTTAGCACAACTGACAGGTATGAATATGGCTGACATAACGATAGGATTTTAAAAGACCACCAGAAATGCAGGGTGAACTCCATAAGGAAACATAGAAACCTTATTACAGATATTAACCGGTAATCATTCTTTTGGTGTGCTTGCCCATGGGATTCTTTGTTTATTTGTTTTTATCAATTGGAAGCGAGTGGAAGGAAATGAAAGATACAGGCAAAATAAATTCCCTCTGACTTCAAAGGAGAAATGTTTCTCCTTTGGAAATTCATGTGCAATTATTAGATAGTGTTGAAGTACAGTAGTACAGAGATGCATGGATAGC